>NW_006408625.1:4476806-4490689 GCF_000296735.1 Chrysochloris asiatica
GCTGATATCCGATGGATCTTGGCTGAAAGCAGAGAATATCAGAAAGATGTTTACCTGTACTTTATTGTCTATGCAAAGGCTTTTGATTGTGTGGATCACGACAAGCTATGGACAACATTGCAAAGTATGAGTATTCCTGGCCACTTAATTGTGCTCATGAGGAATCTGTACCTGGACCAAGAGGCAGTTGTTCGAACAGAACACGGAAACACTGAATTGTCTAAAATTAAGAAAGGTGTGCGACAGGGTTGTAGTTTTTCACCATATTTATTGAACCTGTATTCTAAGCAAATAATCTGAGGAGCTGGATTATATGAAGAAAAACAAGGCATCAGGATTGGAGGAAGACTCATTAACAATTTGCGATATGCAGATGATACAACCTTGCTTGCTGAAAGTGAGAGGATTTAAATCATTTACTGACGAAGATCAAAGAGCACAGCCTTTGGCATGAATTACATCTCAATGTAAATAAAGCATAAATCCTCACCATTGGACCAATAAACAACATTCTTATTGAGTTGGAACCAAGTCCACAGCACATAACCATCACCACCACCATATATTTTTAAAATGATATTCTGGTGCTGTTCATCATGTTTCAATATTCAATATTCTGGTATTATCTGAAGTTGTTTTACTGCCGTTTGCAAAGTTTTCAGTAGCTAATAATTTTCATTGTGAATTGAGTGAAGGTTAACAGAGCAGACCATCAGTTTTATAATCAACAAATCATACACTTTGCTTCGTCTCAATGACTGCAATCCCCTGCATGCAACAACAGTTGTCCCACTTCTTTCTTGTATATTTTATATCCATTCCTTCTTCTGAATTTTGTCATTAGGTAAATGCTGCCCTTTTGATCTTGTATATGCATCATAATAAAATTAAATAAATCAATACTTTTTTTGAAAAAAAAATTCAATTTGTTTTTGTAAACTATCAAGTTCATTTCAACTCATAGCAACCCTATAGGAGAGAATAGAACTGCTGCATATCATTTCTTAAGCTGAAATCTTTCTGGGAGCGGATTATCAGGTCTGTTCTGTGACAGAATTGCTGGCTGACCATCCTGGCTGCATTTTCATTGGCATCTGAGTGCTTAAGCATTGTGCAGCCAGGCCACCCTGCCACTTGTCTGTCAGTTTCTTGCACTGTGGTGGCTTACATGTTGTTGTGATGCTAGAAGTTATGCCACAGGCTTTTTGAATGCTTGTAGGGAGGACAGGTTTCAGCTGAGCGTCCACTAAGATAACTAGAAAGAAGAGGAGGGGGCTTCTTCTGAATTGTTAGCCACTGAAAACCTTACAAATAGCAGTTAAGACAACATCAGATAGTACCAGAATATTGAATATTGAAACATGATGAAGAGCATCAGAATATTGTCAGATAAAGTGCCAGAAAATAAGTCAATCAGGTTGGAAGTCAGTCATTCAAATTATGACTGGAGAAGAGCTGCCTCCTTAAAGTTGACTGTGTTGATGTAAATGAAGTAAAACTTTTGGTACTTCCATTTGATGATGGGGCACAACTCAAAATGAGGAGAAAAAACTATAAACGTGCACTAATAATTGGAACATGGAATGCATAAAATATGAATCTAGGAAAACTGGAAGTTGTCAAAAATGAAATAAAATGCATAAATATTTATATCCTAGGCATTAGTGAGCTGAAATAGACTGGTATTGGCCATTTTGAATCTGACAATCATATGACTTGCTATGTTGGGAATGACAAATTAAAGAGGAATGGCATTGCATTTATCATCCAAAAGAACATATCAAGATCTATCTTGAAGTAAAACACTGTCTGTGATAGGATAAAATCCATATGCCTACAAGGAAGACTAGTATTATTCAAATTTATGCACCAACCACTAAAGTCAGTGATGATGAAATTAGGAGCTACAGAAGGGATGGGAGATAGACTGCTCCCACGGGAACATCCCCTATTGGAGAAGACATCACAGGCAGCGAAGATAAAGCCTGTCTTCTTATCTAGCCTCTCCACACACCTATGAGATGGTCTACAAATACTTTCCTACTCATAACCCAGTCACGACACCAATGTGAGGGTCCTGCTTGAATGTTAAGGGTGAACACGACAGTCACGTGTACCAAGACGTCAATCTTTTGCCAGGGACACCAACTCATGGTGACAACACACAAGTCTGAGGATGGACAGTGCCACCGGAGGGGATCTTTCTCCTCCAGGACACCACAAGAGGAGAGGCTAAAGGCTGGGCCAACTCTGGGTCATTCCCCACCGAGTCACTTGGTCTGTTTAGAAAGGAGGTCATAAAGAAAGGAGAGGAGAAGGGCTGAACTCCTGGGTGGAGGGTTCTCTGAAGAAGGGCCTTTATTTGCTCTGAAGAGTTTTGTTTCCTCAGTGAATGTGCAGGGAGAGAGGTTTAGGGACCATTGTTGTGGGGTTGACTCTGACTAATGGCCATCTTCTGTGAGTCCACAGAGTTTTCAATGACTGAGTTTTGGGAAACAGATCATTAGGTCTTTTTTCTTCTTCTGAGGCTCCTTTGGTGGATTCAAACCTCTAACTTTTTGGTTAAACAGTGGAGCATGACCTAACTCCTAACATAACTATAAACGTATGTTTATAGTTATGTTACTCATAACATAGGCTATAAACTTCAGTTAATTAAAATGTATCAATATTGGGTAATCAATTATAACAAATGCACCTCAGGAATGCAAGATGAGAATAACAGGGGAAACTGTGGCTAGGGGGAGAAGGGATATATGGGAACTATTTGTACATTCTGCACTATTTTCCAGTAAATATATAAAACTGCTATAAAAAAATGAAGTATACTTTAAAAAAATTAGCCAGGACTATGCCAAAGTCTGACAAGATATAACACTAATGAACTGAATCAGTTCATTGGTTCAGTCATATGCTGACCCATTTCTGTCTTCATTTATGCATCTTGCCCACATTCTACTGTGACTTCGTCAAATGTTTTTTGGGATCAATGTTTTCTGTATCAACCACATTTCCCTGAGCTACTAGTCTAACAACCATTTCAAAAAAGGAAATGAGGTTAATCTGGAATGGCTTGTTCTCAGTGAGCCCATCAAAGTTCATAGCAATCACCCTGGCCTTTAAATAACCTATTAATGTAACTTGACTGAGATTGAAATCAGATGGTTTTCAGAATCTGCCTTTTTCCTTTTTCAGAAAATCAAAGTAACATATGCTCTTCTCTTGCCTTTTGTCTCCTCTCTTGGTCTCTATAATCCTCCAAGGTGACTAGTAAGGTTGGTTATGCCATTAATCTGAGTTATGATGTGTCCAAATCAAGAGCACTCCTTGCTTTCTTACATTCTATGTATGTTGTTGTTGTTGCTCATAGCAACCGTATATAGGGTTTCCAAGGAGCAGCTGATGGGTTTGAACCACCTATCTTTTGGTTAACAGTCCAGTGCTCATCCTACAGCACCACACCAGGACTCTTTATCTACATACATACAAACACACACACACACACACACATATGTGTTAAGATTCAATTCCCTAAATATGATAAAAGGAATATTAGTAATACTATTTCTTTTATCATTTTTAGCCTGATAAAGAAGATGCAAACTCCATACTTGCTTTGTGCAATCCTTCAACATTATGGATAGTGGGTCTGCCCTTCTTTGAGGTGTTCTCCAAGAGAACTTGGTATGATCCACTCTACCAGCTTGCAGATGCAAACATGGTCGCCACTATTTTTTTTTTTTTTAACTTTTTATTGCGAACCGAGTGAAGGCTTACAGAGCAGATCATCAATTTTACATTCAACAAATCATGTACTTTGCTTCATTACAATGATTGCAATCCTCTCTTTGTATCATCAGTTAACAGTAACCTCTGTTCACTCTAACTCTTATACTGATCCCTCTGTCTCCTACTACCTTCATCTTTCCTCTGCCTACCTCCCTCTTGTTGTATATTGCCTGCCCTGTCACCCATGGTAACATGTGTTTATCTTCTAGCCCCTGAATAATTCTCTCCTCCTCACCCACAGTAACCATCATAGACTATTTCTTTTATCAAGGAAACCTTTTCTTAAAATTTTACAACAGTGATTGCATACATTAGTCCCTTTGTTATTGACTAATTTCACTCAGCATAATATCCTAAAGGTTCATCCATGTAGTGAGGCATTTTAAAGATTCATCATTATTCTTCAACATGTGTATGTTCCAAAGTTTGTCTAATCATTCTTCTGTTGATGGGCATTTAGACTGTCTCCATCCCTTTGCTATTGTGAATAGTGCTGCAAGGAACATGATATTACTGCTTTTAAGTGCCACTGAGTTGGTTCCAACTCACAGAGACCCTGTATAGGGTTTCCAAGGAGCAGCTGGTGGATTTGAACTGCTGACCTTGTGGTTTGCTGTCCATTGCTAATCCTACAGCATCACACCAGGAGAACATAAGTATGCATATATCTGTTCATGTCCTGGCTCTTACTTCTTGAGGATGTATACCAAATAGAAGAATTGCTGGGTCATACTGCATTTCTATTGCCAACTTTTTGAGAAAGTACTATACAGTTTTCCACAGTGGGTGCACCATTTTACAGTTCCACCAGCAATGTAGGAGGGTCCCAGTCTCTCCACACCCTCACCAGCATTTTTTGTTTTCTGTTCTTTTGAACATTGCTGTTAATGCTGGAGTAAGATGAAATCTCATTGTTGTTTTGATTTGTATCTCTTAAGGTGAGTTTCAGCCTCAAGTTTGGTGGCTTCTACCCACCAGTCACTCCTCGGAAACCCTCTACAGGATTGCTGTGAGTCAGAACCAACTCAACAACACATAAGAGCAACAATGGCTGATGATCACGATGAGCATTTCATATGTTTCTTGGCCACCTGAATGTTTTCTTTGGTGCAGTGTCTGTTCATATCCTCTGCCAATTTTTTAATTGAATAATTTATTTTCTTCTTGTTTAGGCGATGAAGTGTTCTATAAATTTTGGAGAATAGTCCTTTGTCTGGTATGTCATTGCCAAACATTTTTTCTCAGTCTATTGGTTCTTGTTGAACTCTTTTGGTGACATCCTTTGATGCATGTAAATATACATAATTTTTATGAGGTCTCAGTCATCTATTTTATATTCTGCTACTTGTGTGTTCTCAGTTATATCTATATGTTAAAGTTTCCAAAACTTTTGATGATTTAGAAAACAATTTGTGATTACTCCCATTTCCCTTTTATATAGCAATTACCCTTTGAAAACCCCAATCACTTTAGGAAAACCCATGTACACTTTGCATAATAAATAAGAAAATCACTTTCAAATATAGAATCACAGAAATGGAAAATCACTTTCATAAATAGAACTAAACAGATGTATTAGAAAGACGGGACTGCATCCTGAAAGTTGTGTCAATTAGAAATCAACAAGTAATGTCTCTGGTTCAAGTACATGATATCATTTTTAAAAATATGATAAATTCATCCTGTATGGTAAGGAATGAACATATAGCAATGGGAAAGCAATTTATCTCTCAGCAGGGGAAAATATTTAACATATAGTGAATATACCTTGTATCACAAGAAAGAGAAAGTTTCCAAAACTTTATAAGATTTAGAAAACAATATGTGGTTGCTTTCATTTTGCTTTTGTTTAGAAATCACCCTTTGAAAGTTCCCAATCTCTTTCTGTAAACCCATGCATGCTTTGCATAACAAACACAAAAATCACTTTCAGAAATACAATTACTTTCAGAAATGGAAAATCACTTTCAGAAAAAGAAATCAATATACATATTAGAAAGAAGGGAATGGATCCCGAAAGTTGTGTCAACCAGAATGTTTTCAGTTATACGTGATAGTGGATTTGTGCTGTGTATCAGAGCTCCTAAATTTGTTCCTATTTTCTCATAGATTATCTTTATAGTTCTAGGCTTAATATTTAGGTCTTTAGTCCACATTGAGTTGATTTTTTGTATGGTGTGAGACATGGGTTTTGTTTCATTTTTCTGCAAATGGGTTTCCCATTTTGCCAGCACCAATTGTTAAAGAGATTATATGTTTCTCATTTAGTGCATTTGGATCCTTTGTAAGAGATCAACTGACCATAGCTGGATGGGTTTACTTCTGGGTTCTCACTTTATTATATTGGTCTATTTTCCTTTTGTTGTACCAGGCTGCTTTGACTACTGTGGTTGTGTAATAGGTTTTGAGATCGGGAAATGAGAAGCCTCCTACTTTGTTCTTTAAAAATAATGCTCAGCTTATCTGGGGTCTCTTTCCTTTCCATATAAAGTTAGTCATTAGTTTTTCTATCTCTTTAAAGAGTAATGTTGGAATCTGAATTGGGATTGCAGTATATTGTATCTATAGATTATACATATGATATCTAAAATATCAATACTACCCAAAGCAGTCTCTATTTTATCTGTAGATTGCTTTGGGTAGTGTTGACATTTTCACAGTATTAAATCATCCTATTCATGAGCAGAGTATATTCCTCCATTTCTGCAGGTCTTTTTATTTTGTTTCTTTTTTTTGTAGTGGTGGTGGTGGTGGTTATGTGCTGTAGAGTCAGTTCTGACTCATAGTACAGGGTTTCCAAGGTGTAATCTTTATGGGAGCAGAAAGCCTCATCTTTCTCCCACACAACAGCTAGTAGTTTCGAACTGCTGACCCTGAGGTTAGCAGCCCAGTTGGTAACCACTATGCTTCCAGAGCTTTTTTTTTTTTTTTTGGTAGTAGTGTTTTGTAATTTTCGTTATATGGTTTTTGGTTTCTCTGGTTAGTTTTATTCCCAAGTATTTCATTTTTTGGGTATTTCATCTATTGTAAGTGGTATTGTTTTCCTGATTTCTGTTTCAAGGCTATCTGTATTAGTGTAAAAGGAATCCAATTGATTTTCTTATGTTGATCTTGTACCTGCCAATCTGATGTGGTGCTGTGGGCTAATGCGTCAGACTGTAAAGTTATTTGAACTGCAAGGTCGGTGGTTCAAGCTCACCAGCTTCTCCTTGGAAACCCTATGCAGGGTTGCTATGGGTTGGAATCCACTAGACGACACTTAACAACAACAATCGATGAGTTACAATCATTTTATTACTGAGTCTTTTGGTATTTTCTAAAGTATAGGATCATATACTCTGCAAATAAAGAGAGTTTTAGTTCTTCTTAGTCAATTTGAATGCCCTTAATTTCCCTTTCTTGCCTCATAGCTCTGGCTAAAATTATACTGAAGAGGAGTGGTGATAAAGGGAATCCTTGTCTAGTTCCTGTTCACAAGGGGAGTGGCTTTAATTTCTCATCTTTGAGAGTGATGTTGGTTGTATGACCTTAATTCTGTTGAGAAATTTCCCGTCTATTTCTATTTTGTTGAGTGTTTTCATCAGGAATAAGTATTAGATTTTGTCAAATGCCTTTCCTGCATCAATTGATGTGATCATATGATTTCCCCCCCACCTTATTTAAGTGGTGGACTGTGTTGACTCTGTTCTAATAATGAAACATCCTTGTACACCTGGTTTGAATCCTACTTGGTCATGATGTATTCTTTGTTTATCTATTGTTGGATTCTATTGGCTAGGATTTTGTTGAGAATTTTTGTATCTATGCTCAGGAGCGATATTGGTTTATAATTTTCTTTTTTATTATGTCTTTGCCTGGTTTTGATATCAGAGTTATACTTACTTGATAAAATGAATTTGGGAATATTTATCTTTTTCTATGTTCTGGAATAATTTGAGTAGAATTGGTATCAGCTTGTCTCTGAATGTTTGGTAAAACCATCTGGGCCTGCACTTTATTAGTTGGAAGTTTTTTTAATAACTTGATCAATTTATTCTCTTGTTATAGGCCTGTTCAAGTTTTCTACTTCTATCTGTGTTAATTTAGATAGGTCGTGTCTTTCAAGAAATTTGTCCATTTCTTCCAGATTTTCAAATAGTATTCTGCTGTTATCCTTTTTATTTCTGTTGGTTCTGTTTTGACATCACCCATATAATTTCTTATTTGTGTTATTTGCATCTTCTTCTTTTCTTTTGTTCGAGTTACCAATGATTTGTCAATTAAAAAAAAAATTCTTTCAAAGAATCAAGTTCTTGTCTTGTTGATTCTTTCTACTGTTTTTCTATTTTAGATTTCACTTATTTCTGCTCTAATCTTTATTGTTTCTTTTCTTTTGGTGGCTACAGACTCACTTTACTGCTCTTTTTCTAATTGTTGGCGTTGTTGGATTAAGATGTTGATTTTGGTTCTTTCTTCTTTTTGGATGTATGTATTTACTGCTATAAATTGCCTTCTGAGCACTGCTTTTGCTATGTCTCAAAGGTTTTGGTGTATTGTGCTTTCCTTCTCATTTGATTCAAGGAATTAAAAAAAAAAAAACTGTTCTATTAACCTGTAGCTTTTAAGCAAGGGTGCTATTTAATTTCCATGTGTTTGATTTCCCCCCCATGATCATCCTATTGTTGATTTCTAGTTTTATAGCTTTGTAATCTGAGAAGACGCTTTGTAGTATTTGCACTGGAAAAGAATGTATATTGTGCTGCTGTTGGGTTGAGTGTTCTGTATAAGTCTATGAAGTCAAGTTGGTTGATTGTGTTGTGCAGTTCTTCTGTGTCTTTGTTAAGTTTCTTTCTAGTTGTCTGTCCTTCATCTTAAGTGGTGTATTAAGATTTCCTACTGTGGTGTGGTGCTTTAGGATAAGCACTGGACTATAAGATCATTTGAATTGTAAAGTTCGCAGTTCAAACTCACCAGCCACTGCTGACATCAGTAGGATCTTGGCTAAAAGCAGAAAATATCAGAAAAACTGTTTACCTGTCTTATTGACTATGGAAATATTTGCCTATGTGGCTCATAACAAATATGAATAATGATGCAAAGAATGGGAATTGCAGAACACTTCATTGTGCTCATGAGGAAGCTGTACATATATAAAGAGGCAGTTGTTCAAACAGAATACAGGATACTGTATGGTTTAAAATTAGAAAAGGTGTGTGCTAAGATTATATCTTTCACCATGCTGGTGGTAGTGGTGTGCTGTGGAGTTGGTTCCGACTCATAGCAACCCAACATAGGCTTTCTTTATGGGAGCAGAAAGCCTCATCTTTCTCAGGTGGAACAGCTGGTAGTTTCGAACTGCTGACCTTGAGTTTAGCAGCCTGATCCATAACCACTATACTACCAGAACTCCTCATCTTTCACCATACTTATTCAATTTGTATACTGAGCAAATAATCTAAGATACTGGACTATCTGAAGAAGAACATGACATCAGTATTGGAGGAAGACTCATTATAAACTTAGCTCATTTTAAGATGTGGCCTTGTTTCTCTTCTTATAGGTCTCTGATATTTTTATTAGAGTGGTTTTCAAACTACTTAATGGTGCTTCCTCATGCACTGGTGGGAGAAGAAGAAGTGGAACTGCATCTGTTTGGGTTGGCTAGACTTTGGGAACAAACACAGTTAAATGTGTAATGGCAAGAGTGTGGACGATTATTTCTCTCACATGATGGTATGGGAATGATAAGTAGGCTAATGAGATAGTCTTCTTCCACTTGGTTATTCTGTGCTTGGCTGATGGAGATACAGTCTCCATCATGTGGCTTCCAGGTTTACCATGGATGTCACCACTCCTATTCAATGCAAAGGAAAAATAACCTGGAAGGAAGTTTTGATGGGCTTGGAAGTGGCACAGTTACTTCCACTGACTAGAACTCAAGCACACAGTTACACGTAATTTCAAGGGAAGCTGGGAAATGGAGGACAAGGACATGGCTTTTGGCAAATGGTTGAAGGCTCTGCCAGAGGGGCTAAGTAGATGTAATCCCAGTTCCCTTCCCTCATTAGAGCAGCTGATCTTTAAATAGTTTGTATGACAATCTTCCTTTAGCATTCCTTTGAAGAGGAGTTCCTTGACTGAAAGTGGTTGAGTAGTATTGCTCTGTTAAACTCACTATTCCTTACCATATTTTTATTGTTTGTTACAAATCTGAACTAATGGACATTGGCTTCTTTAGCTATCTCCCACCCCATCTTTCTTATCAAGATTTTTTATGGTAGTAGAGTAAGACTATGACAACTAATCATTCCCCATTCCTCTGAGCTGCCTTTACATTTCAAGTCTCAGACAGGAAACCTGCCCCCCTTTTCTTCCTATCGTTCGATTTCTTCATTCATTAAATTATGAAAAAAAATACTTCTCACTTTCCTGGGTTTTGGAAAAAGTAAATGTGCTGAAGCTTGTGACAACCCTCACAGATTCTCCTGTATCAGTTGAATTCTAAAACAATATGATCTTTTTCCTCACAAGGCTCTCACCAAACCATTGCCTCATGCCCACAATAAGGAATCTTCTCATCACATCTTTTGTCTTTCCGGTAATGAAATCTTTTGTAGGGCAAAGTCAAGAATGTATCTTTCACCTATTTTATATATAACTTTTTATTTTGAAATAGTTTAGATTCATGTGAGGTTGTAAAAAATGACAAACTTCCTGTACCTCCCTCAGCTACAATGTCTTATTTAACGTGTCAAAACCAGAAAATTGACGTTGGCACAATACTGTTGACTTAAGTACAGACAATACTTGACTTTGATCAAAAAGCCAAATGCATAAGCATATACAAGGCATTGGTGGTTTGGTGGGAGATTTCTTGCCATTCATTGTGGGACATCTGGGTTCCATTCTCAGCCAATATAATTCATGTACCTATTTTCCAGTGGAGGATTGTGTGTTGCTATGACACTGAGCAAGTTTCAGGGGAGCTTCTAGACTAAGATAGATTAAGGAGAAAGGCCGGGCAGTCTTCTTTTGAAAATCAGCCAGGGAAAACCCTATGGATCTCAACAGTCTGATCTGTAATTGATCCTGGGGATGTTGCAGGCAAACCAATGTTGAGTTTATTTTTGCATGGGGTCACCATGAGTCAGGGTTACTGTGAATCAGGGCCAACTTGACTGAGACTAACAACAGCAATGGGTATATATATTCCCATTTATCTTTCAGATGGGGGGGGGGCATCCCTTGGTGGCACAAATGGGTAAGAGCTAGACTGCTAGTTGAAAGACCTGGCAATCTGTTTCCAAAAAATCACAGTCTTGAAAATCCTACGGAGAAGTTCTATTCTGCACAGCTGGGACCTCCATGAGTTGGAATAGACCTGAGTACAGCCAACAACAATCGCTGTTGCAGGCACTGTATTAGTTTTTCTAGTACAGTCTAGTTCTGTCTAGTTGTCTGAATACACCCATCACTGGCAAATACGTACTCCATGTAGCTGGCAGCTGATCATGCAATTGCATTTTTACTTTTCCCTCCTTAAATCTTCCTCCAAATGCCTTCTAGTGGTATCCTGCCATTGACCTCACACATACCCAGGGAGCTAAGCAGCTCAACATTGAGTTGCTACTTGGTTTAGACAACTGTCTCTGACACCGAGTACACACCTTTTCCTCCCACCAGAAATGTGGTACCAGTTAAATTGGAAATTAGTAAGTCTGCATCCTTCAAATTTTACATTCAGGTTATTCTTTTCCTTCATTATCCATTGGCCTGGTAATTCTTAGTGTGGGATTGGCTCTTCTTGGAGCCTCTGATGGAGAATGGCAGCATTTTATTGGTATCGGTTTTCATTTTCAGCATCATACAACTATCTGGAGAAAACACTTCCATCTGTATTTGCAGCTCTATGGTACCTCCTTGCCGTTGAAAGCACCTTTCTTCAATTGCACAGGAGAAGTTAAGTAATTGTGAAATTCCTACAGCTGCCTGCTTCACCACCAAGTAATCTTCTTCAGGCTGGAGTCCAAAGTGGTGGCTACAGCAACCTTTCTGGAGCCCAGTTTCTGCCATGGTGAGCTCTCATTCTTCTTCATAAACTGTTTGAACATCTAAAGTAGCCACAAGGATTTCTGGCATTGGTCGGAGGCAGAAATCCTCATGGGCGACTGAAAGAGTCATAAAGTCTTAGTTTTACCTTGGACTAGCTTTAAAATGGGATGAAATTTTAACAGGTTTTTCTTATGTGGTCACAGAGGTTTCCTCTTAAGAGGTGGGAATTCTACCAGGATATGATGTATTGGGAAAATGACAACTGGCATTTTGTTTTTATGCTTTGTTTATCCATGGAAGTATGATCTATGCTTTCTCAGAATGTACTCTTTATTTTAGTCAAGACCCACATTGGATACATCTTCATACTGGTAAGTTTGAAATGATTTTATAACATGGACCCCAAATATGTTTTCTAAACATGCTTTCCTTTATGTGCAAACATCCATTCCCACATTCTTCTGTGTGTGGCTTCTCTTGTCTTCCAAAAACACTAGTGTCTGTCCAAACCTTTCAGATCAGTAGGGTGTAACTTTTGGTTTGTGGTCTTTTCTCTCAGTGTCTCTTGTTACATCACACAGAAACTCAGAAAGGTCTGCTGAAAAGGGGGAAAAAATCTCTCATCCCTGGTCTTCTAGTCCTTCTATTTTAGATACACTGAATAGCAGGATAATGAAAGGGTATGGTGATCTCTTGGTTCCAGGACAACATTAATTGATTGATTAGAGCGAATTGGGCAATACTCACAGAGTTCAAACTAGAAAAATTATGTGAGCAGACATAGGTTCATGCGTGGAGTGAAATTTGACCCTGAAGTTAACTGAGAGATGACTCTAATAATAGAATAAATTCAGTTCCTTGAGCTTTTCGTTGATGTTGTTAAGTGCTGTCAAGTCATTTGGACTCACAGCAGCCCTATGCATGACAGAATGAAACACTGCCCGGTCTTGGTCTTGCACTATCCTCACAGTTGTTATGATTGAACCTATTATTGTGCCAGTCCATTTCATTGAGGATCTTCCTCTCTATCACTTACCTGCCAATTTACCAAGCATGATGCACTTCTTCAGAGACTAGTCCTTCCTGATAACATATCCGAAATATGAGTGACTAAGTCTGGCATCCTGACTTCTAAGAAGCATTCTGGCTGTAATTCAGCCAACATAGATTTGTTTGTTCTTCGGGCAGTCCATGGTACTGTTAATATTCTTCTCAAACACCATAATGTTAATGCATCAATTCTTATATGGTCTTTCTTATATTCATTGTCCAACTTTCACATGCATGTGAAGCTATTGAAAATGCCATGGCTTCTATTAGGTTCACCTTAATCCTCTAACTGATCTCTTTGCTCTTGAACATATTATTGGCCCAATGCAATAAATTGTTTGTTTTCTTGACTTCTGCTTCCATGAGTGTTGATTGTGGTTTCAAGAAAAATGAAGTATTTGACAACTTCTATCTTTTCTCCATTTACATGATGTTATTTATTGAGTCAGTTGTGAGGACTCTTCTTTTTTTTGACATAGAGGTACAATCCATACTGAAGGCTGTGGTGTTTGATTTTCATCAGTGAGTATTTTGAATCTTCTTCCCAGACAACAAGCAAGGTTGTATCATTTGCATATTGCAGGTTGTCAGTGAGTCTTCCTCCAACCCTGATGCCACATATTTTTTCATATAATCCAGTTTCTCAGATTATTTGCTCAACATACAGATTGAATAAGTATGGTGCAAGAAGAATGCAACCTTAGCACACACCTTTCCTGATTTTCAAACATCCAGTGTCTCCTTTATCTGTTCAAGCAACTGCCTCTTGGTCAACGTACAAGTTTCTCATGAGCATAATCAAGTGTTCCAGAATACCCATTCTTTGTCTGTGTACAATTAAGTGTCTATGTATAATTAAGTGTTCTGGAATACTCATTTTGCACAATGTTATCCATACCTTGTCAGAATCTACGTGGTCAAAAGCTTTTGCATAGTCAGTAAAGCACAAGTCAACAGCTTTCTGTTATTCTCTGCTTTCAGTCAAGGTTCATCTGACATCAGCAATGACATCC
>NW_006408625.1:4499964-4502577 GCF_000296735.1 Chrysochloris asiatica
AACCAGGAAGCAATGGCTTTCTTGCTTCTGCCACAAACTCCCCAGCTGTAAGTCTTCCAACCTTCTAAATATTCCTTTATATGTGGTTCAGAGTACTGGGACCATTCCCTGAGCCTTCTTGGTCCTGTATTCTGGGTTGTTCTCGGCAGAGCTTGTCACTACATTTCCACCTGATTTGCCATCTTTTTTCTCATTGTACTTTTATAGCCATTTTTAAAATTACCTTTAGCAAAATTTTACTTGCATATGATATTATTTGATGATCATATGCTACCTCTTAAAAGGGTTGAACACTGGCCACTTTTTTTTTTTTTTTTTTTTAAATATGTGACTCTGTATACCTTCAATCTTCTTTTGATGATTTCTGCATGATTCAATATTTTTCCCATAGAATCCTTTAATATTGCAAGGTGAGGCTTGAATTTTATTTTCTTGACTTGTTTCAGCTGATAAATGCTGAGTGTATTCTTTCTTTTTGGGTTTTTTATTCCAAGTCTTTGCCCATTTCATTATAATCCTTTACTTTGTCTTCTTAAGCTGTCCTTGGAAATTTTCTGTTTAGCTTTTTGACTTCCTCATTTCTTCCATTCCTTTTATTATCTCTATGTTGGAGAACAAGCTTCAGAGTCTCTTCTGACATCTGTTTGGTGTTTGTTTCTTTCTTGATTTCTTCCTGTGTGATGTTCTTGATATCACCTGATAGCTATTCTGTTCTTCAGTCATTGGTGTCTAATGCATCAAACAGATTCTTAAGATGGTCTCTAGTTTGCGTGGGATATGTTCAAGGTCATATTTTGGATTTGTTTTAATTTTCTTCAACTTCAGCCTGAATTGGCATATGAGCAATTGAGGGTCTGTTCGACAATCATCCCCTGGCCTTGTTTTGGCTGATGATACCAGTGTTATGTTGTTGTTAAGGAATGTCAATTTGGTTCCAACTTACAGTGACCCCATATAGGGTTTGAACCACAGACCTTGAAGTTCAAACAGACCTTATAGTTCATTGCATTATCCTTCAGTGCTACACCAGGACTCCATCCATGTGTATAGCCACCTTTTATGTTGTTTTTTAAAAAAGTATCTGCAATGAATAAATCATTAGTTTTGAAAAATTCTGTCATGCAACCTTCAGCATCATTTCTATTACCATGGCCATAGTTTCCAACTACTGATATTTCCTTGTTGTTTCCAAACTTCACATCCAATTACCAGTAATTATCAACATATCTAGATTGAATATATGATCAATTCCAGACTGAAGAAGCTGGTAGTATTTTTAAATTTCATCATAACTGGCTTTAGTTGTTGGTGCATAAATGTTAACAACAGTGATATTAACTGGTCTTCCTTGCAGGCATATGGACGTTATCCTATCACAGACAGCATTGTACTTCAAGATAGATCTTAATATGCTATTTTTGATGATGAATGTGACACTATTCCTCTTGAATTTATTGTTCCTGGCATAATAAACCAAAATGACCTATCCCAGTTAATTTCAGCTCACTAATGTGTAGGATATAAATTTTTATACATTCAATTTTATTTTTGACAAATTCTAATTTTCCTAGATTTGTATTTCATACATTCCATGTTTCACTTAATAATGAACATTTTCAGTCATTTTTCCTAATTTTGAATTGTGCCCCATGAGAAAATAAAAATCCTGAAAGTGTTACTTCATTTGTGTCATTATGGTCAACTCTACTTTGAGCAAACAGTTATATTTTGAGTTCTTTCCAACCTTATCTTCTGGAGCTCCTTTTCTGGTGCTCTATCAGGTAATGTTCTGCTGCTATTTGTAAGGTTTTCAGTGATTAAGCATTCAGAAACTCTGAAACTTGGTCTCTAGAATAGAGAGATAAAGTGAATGGAAAAAGTGAGGAGGTAAAAGAGCAGAATAAAAATTTTCTAAGGGCAGCTCAAGAAGACAAAATCAAATGTACAAAGACCTGGAGTTAGAAAACCAAAAGAGAGGAACACCCAGCATTTTTCATGCTGAGAGAAGTGAAGTAAAAATTCAAGCCTCAACTTACAATACTGAAAGATTCTATGGGCAAAATACAGAAAGCATCAACAGAAGATGGAAGGAATATACAGAATCACTGTGCCAAAAAGAAATGGTCAATGTTCAACCATTGCATGTTATCAAGTTTTAAAAAGTCAAAGGTGCACTTACGACATTGGCAAAGAACAAGGCTCCAGGAACTGATGGAATATAAACTGACATCTTCAAATAAATTGATGCAGCACTGGAGACATTCACTTATATATGGTCAGAAATTTGGAAGAGAGTTACCTGGTCAACTGATTGGAAGAGATTCATATTTGTATCCATTTCAAAGAGAAGTGATACAACGGAATGTGGAAATCATTGGACAATATCATTACTATCAATGCAAGTAAAATTTTGCTGAAGATTATTAAAAAATGGCTGCAACAGTACATTGTCAGGGAACTGCCAGAGGTTTAAGCCAGATTCAGGTGAGGACATGAAATGAGGAATATCATTGCTGACGTCAGGTGGATCTTTGGTTTATTGAGTATTCAGACTTTCGACTGTGAATCATGACAAGCTATGGACAGTATAGAAGAGAATTCTGGAATAATTAA
>NW_006408625.1:4503339-4505653 GCF_000296735.1 Chrysochloris asiatica
CATCCATATGAGGTTATTGAAAATACCATAATAAATAACATCTTGATAAATGATGAAAAGATGGAAGTTGCCAAAAAACAAAAACAAAAACCATTTAACTTTTTTCCTGGATCTACCATCAATTTTCATAGAAGCAGCAGTTAAGAAATCTAAGGACATATTGCATTAGGCAACTACATTGTACAATACCTCTGTCACATGTTCAAGAACATAGATGTTAGTTTGACATACTAAGGTGTGCCTGACCCAGACCATGGTATTTTCAATAACCTCTTATACATATGAAAGTTGCACAGTGAATAAGGAAGCTCGTAGAAGAACTGATGCATTTGAGTTATGGTGTTGGAGAAGATTATTGAAAGGACCATGGACTGCCAAATTAATAAACCAATCTGTGTTGGAAGAAGTACAGCCAGAGTGCTCCTTGGAAGCTAGGATGGCCAGTCTCTCATACTTTGGACATATTGCCAGGAGGGACCAGTCACTGGAGAAGGATATCATGTTTGGGAAAGTTGAGGGTCAGAGAAAAAGAGGAAGACGCCCAATGAGATGGATTGGCACAGTAGCAATAGCAGTGGGCTTAAGTGTAATAACAATTGTGAGGTTTGTACAGGACAGGGTAGTGTTTGGTTCTGTTGTGCATAAGGTAGATTTAAGTCAGAATCAAATTGATGGCACCCAACAACAAAAACAAAGCCTTCAGAAGCAGTCTGCCTCTTCTTCTTCCTAGTTTGTAAGCTCAGCTAAAGCTTGTTCACCATGGGTAACCCTGTTGTTATTTTAAATACCAGCATCACAGCAACCTGCAAGCCACCACTGTATGACAAACTGACAGACAGATGGTGGTTTTTGAGTCTTAGTATATTAAAAACTGGTTGAGAGCCATGATTAAAATGCCTTCATTCAATAAATATGTTCTGAATGTCTCCACTTTGTGCCTGACTCTCTGTTTGATCCCAGGGACACATATACAAAGTAGGCTCAGTCTAAGTCAGCCTGGGAGAACCTCCCAGTCCTGGAATATCTGGAATAACAATTGCCTACTTCAAGTCTGTGTGAGAAGGGTGCACCACAGGCGGGTGTGGACACAGGGAGGGGCCCTGAGATCTGACTGGGTGGGCAGTGGTGGATGGACAAGCTGTTTTCTAGGTGAACTAAAGCATTGTCTGAATCTTGAAGGTCAAAGGAGTTATCCATGTGGGAAAAAATAAGTACTGGCATTTAGAAGTAGGGAAAGTGTATGCAAACTGCTTCAGTGTGAGAGAGACGAGCAGGTTTAGGACAGTGGAGCTGAAAAGAAGGGGCATGTGAAAGAAAAAAATACAAAACAATTACCATTGAGTTGAGTTTGACTCATGGCGACCCTCATTTTCACTGATCGTGCACTTTATGAAACATGATATTCCTTTTTGTGTGATTCATCCTCTTTGATGATGTGCCAGAGGTAAGTAGATGTCTCACTATCTCTCTTCTAAAAAGCATTCTGGCTCTATTTTTTCTAAGACTGATCTGTTCTTAGGCATTCTTTACGTAGGATGATCACAATTCCCACTTGTTTCAGACAGTTTCTGTTGAGTCACATATAGTTAAGTCTTGGTCCCAGATCTTTTATTTTTAATGAGGAAATATCATTAATACTGCCATTTTAAAAAAGCTGAAGGTGTCACCTTTCAGCAAAATAATAGACAGGCCTACAAGTGAACAATAACACCCATAAATAAGGAACATCCTCCTCAGAACAATCAGACATACCAAAAGGACAACCTTATCCTGAATGAAAACTTTAGAGGGCAGAAAAAGGCAGGAACAAAGGTCAAATGAAAATGGGGACCCAGGGAGGAGGTGGGAAGAGGGTTATTACTTCGAGAAGATTGCAACTAATATCATAAAACAAAATGCTTATTAGTTGTTGGAAGGAAAATTAATTGCATTGTAAACTTGCACCCAAACCACATAAACCTAGATGAGTTTGTTGACCTCTACTTTCTACTTGGAGTCCTGGTGTGGTGATGTGGGTTAATGTGCCAGCTGCAAAGCCATTTTAATTGCAAGGTTGGCAGTTCAAGTTTACTAGCCACTCCTTGGAAACCCTATATAGGGTCTCTATGGGTCGGAACTGACTCAATGGCACTTAACAGCAACAACTTTCTACTTCCTCCTTTTACTAGCATCCCTATAATTTGTGAGAAAAATGGGCAATGCATTGCGTTCCTACGTTAATACATGATTAAATCTTTTTTTTTTTTTTCTTAATTAAATGTTTTTATTTTGGATTGAGTGAAAGTTTACAGGGCACATCATCAGCTTCACATTC
>NW_006408625.1:4507497-4508712 GCF_000296735.1 Chrysochloris asiatica
CATCGCATAACATGAATGAGCCTTGAGGACATTATGTTGAGTGAAATTAGTGAGTCACAAAAGGAGAAATATTGCACAGGACCACTACTGTAAAAGACTAAGAAAAAGAACCCATACTAAAGGGGGGGATTCTTTGCTGGTTACTGGAAATTGGGGGATGGAATGAGGGGAGAGACGGAAAGGTGGAGCACAGGGTAGGGAATAGACACAGGATAGTTTGGGTGGTAGGGAGGGGGGCAATACACAACTAGGGGGAGGGGAATGGAAGAACAAAATGGATGGGAAAACAATTAGGCAAGTTTGCATGCGCTAAGTGGGCAGAGATAAATAATGTTGTATGCACAACTTTGGAACAACAGGGCTCTGGGATACAGGGGTTGAGACATGGTTGGAATGGGGGAAACGGGGGAAATAATGTGAAGATGTTTGGTTGTCTTTTGAATCTTGTTTTCACTGGTATACCATTATAAAATAGACACTTGAGGGGGAGAGAAATGAATAGCCAGAAATATCACCATAGAAAGCTTTTAAGTCCATCTTCTGCCTATAACTGGTTGTTGTTATTGTTGTTGTTAAGTGCCTTCAAGTCAGTTCCGACCCATAGCGACCCTCTAGAGGGTTTCCAAGGAGCAACTGGTGAGCTTGAACCACCAACCTTGCAGTTCAAACTGACTTTGCAGTGTAGCACATTAACCCACAGCGCCACACCAGGACTCCACTTAGAATACTTAAAATGTGGCCACAACGAGCCCAGTGAAAAAGGCTTCCTGCGGTGCCTCTGCATTACATAAGATCATAGGTGGAATCCTGAACAGCATCCAGAATCTTCAGAGAAGGGAAATTTCCACTTGAAAGGACTAGCAGACCAGCCTGGAGCAACTAGAAGAACAGAAGATACTTCTTGAAAGAAAGACTGACAGGAAAAATACAAAACAATATAGGCAGACTGACTGACTGCTTCAAAAACAAGCAAGTTACTCGTCCAGGAGACATCAAGGCAAGTGATCGGGTCCCCTCAGGGTAAACCCCTTTCCAAGACTAAGACTCAATGGGAATACATGCTGTGATTGGAGACCACGTTCTTCACCGATAAGGGGAAGTGAGGGAAAAACAGCAATGAAGCTGGGAGCTAAGCCCTACAACGTTCAATAGACTCCTGTGAACCTAGGTGGAGACTTGGTTGGCCAGCAGTGTGGCAAGACCTGGGGACTCTTG
>NW_006408625.1:4508812-4517128 GCF_000296735.1 Chrysochloris asiatica
GGGGGCCTCAATGGAGATGCAGATGACATCCCTCTTTCAGGTGGGTCTTCAGTGAATGCTGGCTCCCTCAGGCAATATATGATTAAATCTTGATGATGAGAAGTAGTGTCTCTTTTCCTGACATTATCCAGACTCAAGAAAACCTTCTAGTGAAAACATGCTGGTGTCTCACCGATAATGCAAACTGTGCTCAAAAACTAGGGGCTACACACAGCCAAACTCTTTGGTTTGAAGAGGAGGGAGGCTAGCGTTTGATGCTACTTCCTCTAGTCAGCAAAGCAGCCTTGGTGGCACTGTGGGTTAGGTGTTGGGCTGCTGACTGTAAGGTCTATAGTGCAAGCCCACCAGCTGCTCCTCATGAGAACGATGAGACAATTTACTCCTGTAATGATTTACAGTCTCAGAAACTCTATATCGGGTCGCTGTGAGTGGAAAAGAGTCGATGATAATGGATTTTTTGGTTCTCCTGGTCAGCTACTTGCTGTACTCTTCCACTGTGCGCCAGCTACAAAATTCACAGAACTAGCAGGCCTCCAGTTTTTAGGGCTCATGAGGAATATGGGAAATGATTTGTTGTAGAAGACATACGGGACCTCTAACAGTTCATGGGGAAATTCCAGTTTTCATTTTTCCATGAACTTTTTGAAGCCTTCTCGTATATACAGTGAATAAAGATTGAGCTGTTCTGCTGTTGAGCAGATAGAAAGACATCTGAATGCTCCTGCTACATTTGTCATTTACCATCTGTTATGACCTTTAATTATTTACTTGTTGTCTTCTCTGCCATCTTTGCCGTACACCTCTAAAAACAACAACACAGAAACAAAATCCATTGTACTCAATTCAAATTCCAACTTAGAATGAGTGACCTTGTAGGAGAGTAGACTTGCCCCCATAGGATTTCAAAGGTTATAACTCTATGAAAGCAGACGGCCATATCTTTCTCCCATGGAGCAGCTAGCTGGTAGGTTCCAACTGCTAACCTCTTAGCTAACAGCCAAGTGCTTTATCTAGTGCACCAACAGGACATTTTCTGGTAATATGTCTTTTGGTAGCAATGTGCTAAAATAAAGTGCATGTTTAATAAAAATAAGCATTAATTTCAGTCTCAAGAAAGTTGATGATGAATATGTAACTTGGACAAACTGTCAACATTCACTTTCCACTCTGGGGATCATCGTGACCCTACTGGCCATGTGGAACCCAGATACCACTGCTGAAAAATATCAGTATCCACAAGTTGTCTGAAGAAGACTATGCTTAAAAGGCCAATTAGCTTATGTAGTTGCATATGAAAGTTGGACAAAACATAAGAAGACCATTGAAAAATTGATGTATTTGAGTTATGGTGTTGGAGAAGAATATTAAAAGTACCATAGACCTCCAGAAGAACAAGCAGATCTGTGTTGGAAGAAGTACAGCCAGAAAGCTCCTTAAAAGCCAAGCTAGTGAAACTTTGTCTCTCATACCTCAGACATACTATTAGTAGGGACCGGTCCCTGGAGAAGGTTATCATGTTGGTAAAGTGGGGGGGAAGGGGTCAATGAAAAAGAGGAAACCCCCAATGAGATGGATTGGCACAATGGCAGCAGGAATGGGCTCAAATGTAGCAATAATAGTTAGGATGGTCAAGATGCAGGACTGGGCACTGGTTCGTTCTGCACAAGGTTGCTTTCAGTCAGAGCTGATTTGATGATGGCTTCTAATGACAAATTGCAGGTAATTTGTTTATATAGCATTCTGTGAAGCATGACCTTTTATTTAAATCAAATGACTGTTCTTCTAAATTGAGTTTTCTTTGTGGGTTGGGGGAATCAAAAGTTCAGTATAACAGTATGAAGTTCAGAGAGATGACTAGAGACAGAAATTTGGGACTTCTCTGTATATACATGTTGTTTCAAGATAAAATACTGGCTAAGATCTCCATCACTAGGGAAGGTTTAGACAAAAGACAAGAATACCAAGATCTGAATTCCTGGACCCTTAGGAAATAAGTGAGAAGGGAACAAACAAGGATTGAGAAAGTGTAGCCAGTCAGGAGGAAAACTGAGAATCTGTTAGGAATTGAATTGTCTTCCCTAAAACCATCTTGTAAATTTTAACCTCTATGCCCATGGTTATGATCCCACTTGGGAATGGGTCAGGCCTATGTTATGTTAATGAACAGCATAGTATGTGGTGTATTTTGAGTCAATCTTGCTCTCTCTTTTCTTTTAAAAGCTTTTATTGTGAATTGAGTGATTGTTTACATGGCAGAACATTGGTTTTGCATTCAACCAACATATTTTCTTTCATTGCAGTGATTACAATTCCCTCCATGTACCATCAGTTACCAGTATTTGCCTCTATTTCCCCCCCTTTTTTTTGTACACAAAGCACACAAAATATGTATTCATTAAAACAACCAAAGGTACATTTTGCAAGCCAGTCTCCTGACCAACAACACACAGCCTTTCTCTTTGCATGAGTCTAGAGTCCTCAGCTGCTCTATCTTTCCATGCTATCACCTCTGCCTCCATCTTTGGTGTTGCTGCTTCTCTGGTTAGGATCCCACACTCTGCTCATGCTCTTTTCTCTTGATGGTCTTAGGGTCCTCTGTTCCTGGAATGAAATATTAACTACTTCCCCCTTTTTATTACATAATGTCTACCTTTATGGTTATAACCATCACAATTAGTCATGATAACAATTACTCACTATTAAATCAAAAGAATCCTGTCCCCAACTCCTTTTATCAGACCCATCTAGATAAGATGAAAACTATTCAGTGGGAATTCTACATTCCCCCTCTTACTCTGAAACTAAACTATCTTGAAAACTTGTAAGCCAGGCACTTTATCCTTTTATAGTCCCCCTCCCCCATTTTAGGTAGTCAATGTCTAAGTTGCCCATCCCTATCAACTCTGTGTATTGAGGAGATAGGATTGATTCTTGATGTGAAGACTCCTTCCCTCTCAGTTGGTATTTTGAACAACTACATCCATAAGAAAAGGTCAAGTTCATCAAATTGTAATGATTTGTACTTGTTTCCTGTATCAATTTAGCTTTCTCTAGTTGAGTTCTGATAATCAAGCCATCGAAGCTAGGTCAAATGGGTTCTAGCTGCAAGTTTGGGCATTCTTGTCTGTCTTCCCCCCAACTTCAAACCATCTGGCCACTTCACTCTCAGTTCTAGCCCCCAGAGGCTAGGTCAGTGTCCGTGGGGTCAGGAATTTCCAAGTCTCCCCAAACCTTGGGCCAACCAGCCCTTCTTCTTCTCTCTGTCATCTCAAGGTCGATAGGAGTCTATGAAACATGGTCGAATTCAGCCCATGTCTTTCATTGCTGCCTGTCCCTCACTTCCACTCACAAGTAGACCAAGGCCATCACCAGTGAGCTTACAAGTAGCTTATATGTTCCCTTTGAGTTTCTGTCTTTGAAAGGGGTTTGTCCTGAAAGGCTGTCTTTTCTTGCCTTGATGGCTCCAGGCCAACAGCTTGCTTGTTCTTGTAACAGCTAAACCGTCTGCTTTTTTCCCTTGCTGGTCTTTCTTTCAAGAAGTATCTTCTGTTCCTTTAGCTGCTTAGCTGCTCCAGGTTGGTTTGCTTGTCCTTTCCAGTGGGAATGTCTCACCTCAGAAGGTTCTGGATGGGTCTTCTAAATTACTTTTGGTGATTTTGTTTTTAACCAAGATTCTTTGTCATTGATTTACAAAAAATGAAGGATGGCTGTTAATTTACTGGCTTCATTAACACAACTTGCAAATGGTTAAATAATACCAATGTCACTAAATATTTAAAAAAATAATAACTCAGTAATTCTATTTATATGCATATACTTATGAGTGCATATATTGACAAAAATTTGTACATAAATGTTCATACCATCTTTATTCATAATAGTCCAAGATATAAATAATGTTTATCAATAAAACAAACAAACAAAACCATGTTGCTGAGTTGATTTTGATGCATAAGGACTCATTTGTGTCAGAGTTAAACTGTGCTCCAGAGGGTTTTCAATAATTGATTTTTCAAAACTAGATCAACACACCTTCCTTCTGAGACACCTCTGGGTGAACTGGAACCTCCAACCTTTCAGTTAACAGATGCTTGTTTACTGATTGTTCCACTCCTGGACTCCTGTTCATTAATAGAGAATGAATAAACCAATCATGGCATATTCATGCAATAGAATATTATTCAACGATTTTATAAAGAACAAACTTCAGGTACATACCAACAATAGGAATGAAATCATCAGCAAGGGAGTACACATTTTATTATTATATCTATATTTAGATGAAGTTCAAGGACAGACAAAATGGATTCATGGTGATAGAAGTTCAAAGGAGTATCCACGTCAAGATGTTCATGTGATCCAAGGGAAACTTCTGGCATAATTACAGTGTTCTATATATTTTCTTGGGTAATAATCATATGAAGCATGCATTCCCACCCTCACCCCAAATATCATTTATTAGAAAATACAATTCCAGAGAACGTCAGAGATACAAGGGAGTCTGAGAACTGAGTATAATAAGCAGACCTTTTAAAATCAGGTGTATAACAATTGGAAATAAATTGAGTTCACAGGCAAAATGCCAGTAACACATCTATGGTCCATTCAACTGGAGAAGTCCCATTCCATAGCCGCTACCCACAGCAGTCTTCATTTTGGGCATTTTTAATTTAAAAGAAAAATTTAAACTCCCTTGCTGCCCCGTGGCTTCAATGAATGGAGCTTCTTTCTCCCGTTAGAGAATGAGTCAGCAAAAGGAGAGTGTCCTTCCCTTGGAATTAGGGAGGAATAGATCCTGGTGTGGTACTAAAAGGTAAGCACTGGACTCCTAAGCCCAAGGTTCAAACCCACCAGACCTTCTTGGAAACCCTGTGTAGGGTCCCTGTGAGTCAGAATTGACTCGATAACACTTAACAATGGTTGTTGTTGTTAGGTGCCGTCAAGTTGGTTCTGACTCATAACAACCTGATGCACAATAGATCAAAATATTTCCTGGTCCTGTGCTATCCTCACAATTGTTATGATTGAGACCATTGCTGATGATGCCACCATACCAGTCCATATTGTTGGGGCTCTTTCTCTTTTTCTCTGACCCTCCACTTTACCAAGCATGATGTCCTTCTCCTCCTGATAATATTTCTGAAATATGAGAGATGAAGTCTCACTGTCCTGGCTTCTAAGGAGATATACTTTTCCAACACTGATTTGTTTGTTCTTCTGGCAGTCCATGGTACTCTCAATATTCTGCTCCAACACCATGACTCAAATGTATCAGTTTTTCTATTTTGTCACAAGGGGTTGCTATGAACCTAAATTGACTTAACAGAACCCAACAACAGCAATATGGAACAGAAAAAATACTGAAATGTTTTATGGCACACACATATTTGTAATGACACTCAAACAAGCTGGAATATTTTACCAATCAAAATTAGAACTTTAGCTTTCCAAATTTGCAATTAAAAACACTTAGCAATTAGAATAACAAAATTCCCATTTTTAATAGTTGGTATTGATTTAAAAGAAAAGGAACATGGTACTGTGAGTGTCTGTACCATCCACCATCAGTTGGGATTTAGAAATGATTGAGCTTTGGGGAGTTACTTTGTAAATGAACCCAACTTTACAATGGTGTAGAAAGTTTTTATAATGGACTTGTCTAAATTATGGTTGCAATTTGTTCAAATCAGTTGGAAATCATAATCAAAGTATTTAAAGAATGCAGCATGCAAAAACCTTAGTGTTTGACGTTTCTTAGAAATTACAAATATTGGAAACAAAGCTTTAAAGTAGGATGATACTATAAGCCAGAGACTGAGTAAATTAGGAAGTGAATGATGAAATGAGGTACAAGATTAAATTTTGAAAATCTTCAGTTGCATTTCAAAACTCTTAAATTGTATGCAAAAATCTTTTAAAGGAGTTTCTATTTTTAATTAAATAATTTTTTATTCTCAACCTTAATACAGTGATAGTTTAAAATCTATATTTAGCTATATGTCTATTTGGCTAGTTTGACAAAGTTAGCCTTATAATAAAGTACTTTGAGTAGATGTTAAAAAGACAGAAAAACATAAAATGTTTGAATGGAAATACTTACACATTTAAGAAGCCCTGGTGGCAGAGTGGTTTTAAGTAGTGGGCTGCTAACAAAAAAGTTGGTGGTTCAAACCCACCAGCTGCTCCATGGAAGAAATATGTGGTAGTCTGCTTCTGTAAAGATTTACAGCCTTAGAAATCCTATCGGGCTGTTCTACTCTGTCCTACAGCTGCAGCTGCATCCCATTAAGTCACAGTGACCTGACTCTGTATAAGGTTTTTGAGACTGTAAATCTTTATGGAAGCAGAAACTTCATCTTTCTTTTGCTTGTGGATTCAAACTCCTGACCTCTCAGTGAACAGTCCAATGTGTAACACACTACACTACCAGGTCTCCTTCTGTCTTATAGGGTTCCTATGAATAGGAATTTGACTCTGTAGCAAGGGGATATTTTGGTTATTTACACATTTCAACTCACAAAATTAGAATTGGAAATATTTGTTGGTTACCAGAATTTGTGTACCGCTGTTTCTGTAGAGGAAATTAGTCTCAATTAAAAATATGATGGTCGAGGCAGGGCTTGATGGTGGCTAGGGTAGAGGTGCAGTGAGGTTCTCCATCAGCAAGACCACAGAATATCAGGCAAAGCAGATTCAGGGCAGAGCTCCAAGGACCGGAACCACATAGGTAGGAATATTTTAAAAGTTTGAAGGCTTATATCTAGTGGAACTTGAAGCGGAAGTAAGAAATCATGTACTTTTGAATCTGCTGGGCTCAGAGGCCCACACCTGACAACTTGGGTGAGACCAAATGGCAAGACCATGCGGGGAGCAGACACACAACGGAAAAAATGTCGTGGAAACCTCAGAGCAAAAGTGGCCAATTCACTTGGTCGGTTTTGCTTTGTTGTGATTTACTTTTTTGGTATCTGTTCATTGCCCCCTCCTCCCCACTATTTGTGCACCTCCATTCTGGTGACTAGAGTGAGTGGCTGAGCGAGTGGACACCCCCCCACGCTCACCACTGGTGGGTTCTTCTGCCACATATGTGCACAGATACTCTCAGCTCAAGAGCCAGCCCTGAATTTTTTTTTTTTTTTTAATATAGAAAAAGCTAGAACAAGGGGTTTAGAGAAGGAAAGAGAGTTTAAAAACAAAACAGGCTGAAAATTAAATTAAATCCTGAGGTATTGCATAACAACCAACAGTGGTCTTGAAAACTATCAGACAGCTTTGAAGGCAAGAAGCTGAAAGAGGACATTAAAGTCATACTCATATTTGGCTACAGATTTTTTTTTTTCTTCTCTCCCTCCTCTCCCTTTTCTGCAATTATAGACTACAGTATCCAGTGTAGTTTTTCCTGTTTTTTTTTTTGTTGTTGTTGTTATTGCTGTTTTGCTGTTTATGCTCCCCCTTCTGGACTCTTTCTCTCCCTATATTACCCAAGAAGAGACATCAACTGCTGCTATATAGTCAAGCACCTATCACACTCTATAAAACACCAAAATCCAGGGAAGAACCAATACTAACTGCCATATACCAGGGAGGCAGATAACACCTGTGAAAGTTACTCTGAGTTAAGCAATAAGAAGAGTGAAAAGGGAAGCCCACATCCTGATCACATCTACCTGGAAGCAATCAAAAAGCATAAAATACACCAAAACACATACTCAATTAAGTATTAAGGCCACAGACAAACACTAAATAAGTCCAAAAAGCAAAAGAAGATGACAATATTAGCACATGTCCAGAAATAAGATAAAATGTTTGAGACAAATGACCTAGAGGTAGACCTAGACTACATTCTAGAGGGAGAGCAGGCTCTGGAAATGCCTGAGAAGGAATTCAGAAAAATGATTATAAAATGTTCCAAAACACTTTACAATGGAGTTGAGAAAAATAAGGAAGAAGTCAGGAAAGTGCTACAGTAACAATCAAATAAGATAGGTACAGCATTGGAAACAATTAAAAACCTACAGAATGAGGTCCAAATGATCAATAATAGAATATCAGAAATAGACAATACTCTGAAAGGGCAAAGGAGTAGAATAGAAGAGATGGAAGGCAGAACCAGTGATCTGGAAGACAAATCTCTCAATACCACCAAGATAGAGGAGCAAACAGGAAACAGGATAAAAAAATCTGAAGAAAGTCTAAGATTCATGTTGGACAAAATGAAAAGGAATAACTTAAGAATTATTGGCATCCAGAATAAGAAAAATCACACAACTCCACAGAGGAAATAGTTGAAGAACTGCTGGATGAAAATTTCTTTAA
>NW_006408625.1:4520353-4538517 GCF_000296735.1 Chrysochloris asiatica
ATTATTAGGACTGACTGCAAGGGTTGGAAATGTAAAGGTAGACATTTTGTAGCAAAGGAGGGGCATGATTGGCTTTGCAGTCTAGGAGCGGAGTCCCTGGGACCATCAAGGGAGAAGAGCAGAGAGCAGGACCCTACCCAGTGAAGCAGTGACACCAGAGATGGAGGCAGAGATAATGATGTGGAGAGATGGAGCAGCTAGGGACTTTAGACCCAGAGAGGGAGAGGGTCTGTGTGCTGATGACTGGTGGGGACAGGCTTGCAGGGTTGGTTGATGATGCATGGAGGGGATTGTAACCATGACAATGAAATGATATACAATAGGATGAATGTAAAACTAATGTTCTCCCATGTAAATTATCACATAATTCACAATAAAACATTAAAAAATATATATTATGGTCAACTCAGGTGACTTGAAGATGCCAATAATTAAAAGTTTGTTAACTATAAAATGTGACTTTGAAGAAGATTAAAGGAAATTGTATAAAGAAGAAAAAAAGATAATACTAAGACCAGTTTGAACAAAGTGCTTTTTAGAAAAAAAAAAAAAAAAAATTAGTACCATGGTATTTGCATTACAGTGAATTATTTAATGTATTTCTTTTAGACATATCTTTGTCACTCCTACCAAAGGATATTTTTCCTGATGGGTCTGGGATAGAGAAGGTTGGAGAAGATGCTGAGAGGATTATATGTTTCAGTTGTATGAGATTGCTAACAGAGGTAATTGTGATTGTAAAAAATTGGAATTCTAGCATGTACAAAATGAGGTATCATAGAAGCTGGAAGGGGGGGGGTGTCTCACTACCAACCAAAAACAAGAGCTAGGAGCAGAGAATGTCTTTTGGACCCTGAGATCCTTGCATGTTGAACCTCCTCAACACAGGACACCAGGAAAGGGCAGAGGAGCAGCAGCCGCAGAACCAAGAGCCAGAGCATGAGACAGCAGTGAGCTTCCCAACCCATGGGGAAAGTAGAACTGAATGCCTTTGGCAGAAGGCTCACCTATGGAGTGGGGTTCCTCCAGGCACTTAATTGGGGAGCTAAGTTTGGTGACTCATGGAACTAGAGCTTAGTGACTTTGAACATTTATCTGCAACCCTGAATGACTGCAACAGTACACTGACAGGGAACTCCCAGAGGTTCCAGCTGGATTCAGACGAGGATGAGGAACAAAGGGTATCTTTGCTGCTATCAGATGAATCTTGGCTAAAAGCAGAGAATACCAGAAAGATGTTAACCTGTGCTTTATTAGCTATGCACAGGCTTTCAACTGTATGGATCATGACAAGATATGGGCAAGTTTGTGGAGAATGAGTATTGTGGAACACTTAGTTGTTCTCATGAAGAACCTGTACATGGGTCAAGAGACTGTTGTTCGGAAACAACAAGGAGACACTAAATGTTTTAAAATTAGGAAAGGTGTGCATCAGGGTTGTAGTCTGTATGTAGCAAGGAATCAGAGAATCTTGATTATATGAAGAAGGTGGACTAGAACAGTGGCAGCAGCAATGGACTCAAGCATAACAACAATTGAGAGGATGGCATGGGATCGGGCAGTGTTTTGTCCTGTTGTACCCAGGGTTGCTATGCATTGGAATTGACTGATGGCACCTAACAACAACATCAACATAGAAACTGGGTATAGTCTGTGAATATGCCCCAATAATAATCACCTTGCTTATGTTATTGTGTGAACATTCAGATAATTCATATAATGAAGTTTTTTTTATTTCCTAATTTGGCTTTATAGCACACAGATAAATGTTATTTGTCTTTTCAGAAAGAAGTTTATTATTGAATATAGCTTTTGAAGGAACTATTTTATAGGTTCATCAATATAATAAGGAGTCCTGGTGTGGTGCTGTAGGATAAGCACTTGTCCTCAAGGTTAGCAGTTCAAACTCACCAGCTGCTTCTCGGAAACCCTATAGTGTTGCTATGAGTCAGAATGGACTCGATAGCCCTTAACAAAAACAATATAATACACCAACTTGCTAATTGGTAAATGGTTTTAAATTATATAACTTCAATTTCTTTAATGCCCTTGTTTCTCAAAAGTGTCCTAGTTTGAGTCTAAATCACAATGAAAATGCCTTTACCCTTTGGGTTTACAAGAAGCAGAGATTCCTAGAATCTGTGGCTTAAACAAAGTTGTAGTTGGTTGTCATCAACTTGGCTCTCACTCATAGTATCTCCACATACAAGGGAACAAGCTTTGCAATCCCTATGATTGGTTGAAAATCTGATTGTTGTTATCCATAGGGTCTGAGTTGGCTAATTTTCAAAAAGTAGATCACTAGGCCTTTCTTTTCTACTATGTGTTAGCCTGGAAGCTCCACTGAAATTTGTTCAGTATTATGGCAACCTGCAAGCCTTCTTGGACCAGTTCTCCTTAAATAAGGTATATTTCTGTTTCTCTCCTTTAGAAGTCTGGGGAAGGTCTGCCAGGGGGCACATGTAAATCTTACTCCAAGGTTGTCTTGTGGAGACAAAATCTGCTCTGTATTGAAGACAGGGTTTCTATGCCATCTTGGACTGCTGATATATCAAAAGAGCATTTGTCTTTTACTAGGATTCTCCAAGTTCTAAAGAAACACACTTCTGGAGTTCTGGGAGCCTAGTGGTTACAAATCAGGCTGCTAACCTCAAGGTCAGCAGTTCTAAACTACTAGCTGTTCCACGGGAGAAAGATGCTTTCTGCTCCTGTAAAGATTTACAGCCTCAGAAACCCTATACAGGGTTGCTATGAGTCAGAACGGACTCCAGGGAACATCACTACCACCACCACACTTGGGGTGGAATTCAGGTGACTGGGAAGGCATTTGAGTCCTGGGGCTCTCAAGCACCCACTCACAGCTGGATAGATACCCTTCGGTCATGAATTCCTCTGGGACTGGTACACTTTTTGATGGACAAGAATATATTCCTTTAACTCATTGTTTTATAAGAATTGCAGAAGCAAACTAAAGTTCTGAGGGAGGAGGCTTGAAAACCATGTGTCCGTTGTATGTTATTCTTGTCAATATTTAGAATTCCAATGTCAATTACTTGAAACTCTAAAATAAGAGCCATGAGGCCCTTGTGTACATCCACTAATTATTCTCACACTTAGCCACAGGATATGCAGCCTTTCTAGCCAAAAAAAAAAAATTGCTGTTGTAATGATAAGAAAACAAGGGGATGTTAGGGACTAATGAGAAGCTAATGCCACAAACTTAAATAGGATCTTTATTTCCATTAAAATTTAGTAGGTGCAATGCAGAGAAATCCAGTAGGAATTTTGAATATGAGTAGGCAAACATTCATTCATTTGAAACATCTTGACCATGTGCCTGGATGTGCCAGTCTCTGTGCTGACCACTGTGAAGACATTAGTGAGCAGGAACAACCCTGGGTCTCAGCCTAGACCCAAATCAAACCCTCAAGTGACATTTAATTTAGTAAATGCTATGATGGGTAAACACAGTGTTACCTACCCATATAGACCAAAAGGTAGTTGTTCAAACTGATATAAGTAATAAAATCAATGAAGGTGTGTATCTAGGCTGTATCCTTTCACCATACTTATTCAATCTGCATGCCGCACAAACAATTGGAGAAGCTGGACTACATTAGGAAAAATGTAGAATCAGGATTGGAGGAATATTTATTAACAAACTTCAGGGTCACTATGAATCTGAACTGATTCGAAGGCACTTAACAATAACAATATATCGATGACACCACCCTGTTTGCTGAAAGCAAAGGAGAATTGAAGCACTTACTGCTGAAGATCAAAGACTACAGACTTCAGTATGTATTGTACTCCAACATAAAGAAAACAAAAATCTTCACAACTGGACCAATAAGCAACATCATAATAATTGGGGAAAGTACTGATGTTGTCAGTATTTTGTTTTATTTGGATCTACAATCACTGCTCATGGAAGCAAGAAATCAAACAACATATTGCACTGAGCAAATCTGTTTAGAAAACCTCTTTAAAGTGTTTAAAACAAAGATGTCACTTTTATGACTAAGCGTGTCTGACCCAAGCCATGGCATTGTTAATTACTTTATAAGCATGCAAACGCTGGACAATGAATAAAGAAGAACAAAGAAAAATCGAATCTTTGAATTATGGTGTTGATGAAGAATATAAAATATACCATGGACTGTCAGAAAGATGAGCAAATCAGTATTGGAAGAAGTACAGTCAGAATGCTGCTTAGAAGTGAGGATGGTTTCATCTCACATACTTTGAATGTTTTATCAGAAGAGACCAGTCCCAGGAGAAGAACATCATGCTTGTTAAAGTAGAAAATCATATGAAAAGAGGAAGACCCTCAATAAAATGGATTGACAGAATGGCTGCAACATAGCAACGATTGTGAAGGTGATGCAGGACCGGGCGATGCTTCGTTCTGTTGGACACAGGGTCACTACGCTTCGGAATCAACAACCCACCCTGGGAGTCACGTAAAGCTTGTCTAACACAAGGCCCTTCCAAATGATAATGAGGTTGGGAAACAGCATTTTCAAGCTGAGCAGATTAGTTAAGTGAAGGCTTCTGCAAGGGATTGAATTTTGTTCCATAAAAATATGTTGGAATTCTAAATGTACCTATAAATGGAGTACTAGGTATTACAAATGGTTAATGTGGTTGTCTGCTAAGGAAATGTTTGGAGGTTCAAATTTATCCACAGCTACCTCAAAAAAAGGTGCTCTGGTAGCGTAGTGGTTACGAATTGGGCTGCGAGCCACAAGGTCAGCAGTTCGAAACTACCAGCTGTTCCGCGGGAGAAAGATGAGAAAGATATCAGCTGTAAAGATTTACAGCCTCGGAAACCATGTACAGGGTCGCTATGAGTCGGAACCGACTCCTCGGCACATAACAACAACCTCAAAAAAAAGGTCTGGGAAACTACTTCTGAAATATCAGCCATTGTAGATCCTATGGGACACCGTTCTCCTGGGACATACATGGGTTTCCAGGAGTCAGAACTGAATTGATAGCAGCTGGGTTTGTTTGTTGGATACCTGTAAACAAGACCCTGTTTATAAATGGGGGGTTTCCATTGTTATGCTGATTTGCGTCTACCAGAGTATGGTGGGTCCTAAACCTCATTACTTCAGAGTCACAGAAAGAGAAGACTAGACACAGGCACATGCATGAGGAAGAGCTAGATGTTAGGTAGTAGATAGATGAATCGAAATGACCAGGAATGCCAATGATTGATGGCAGTTACTAGAAGTTGAGCTAGACAGCTTCCTCCAAAACCACACTCTGAATTCACATGGCCAGCCACCTGAACTATGAGAAAAGAAATTTCTGTTCTTTAAAGACTTGTGGCATTTGTGTTACAGCAGCACTAGGTAACTAAGACATTCTTTAAGGCTAAACAAAATCTTGAAAAACTCTTCACAATGACCAATAAGAAATGGGAAGAAGATCAGGAATGTACTCAGGTCTCATGAAAGAATTGTTTAAGGGTTAAGCAGGGATCTGACATGTTCATAGTTGTCTAATCAAAAGCCCACCTCTTGATGCAGTGGCTTGGAGGATGATGCTGTAATGTAGGAGAGAGGTGGGGACAGATGGATAGAATTAAAGGAGATTTAGGATGGAAAATGGACAGAACTTGCAAATGAATCAGATATGAGGGTGGTAGTGAGGTAGAGGTTACTATCAGTGACAACTTGTAAATGTTGACAGGACAATGGGGGTAGGTGGTGGTGCTAGGTTTTGAAATGGAAAGTATGGAGAAGAAGAAAGAAAGGCAGACTTGAAGGGCAAATCATGAGTTCATGGAATTCAACCCCTTTATTGGACAGTTAGGCCCTGAAATGAGAAATAACTTCCTCTACATTCTTGCTCCTTAAAGTATGATCCAGGGACAAGCAGCATCAGCATCATCTAGAAGCTTTTTAGAAACACACATTCTCAGGCCCTCCTAGCTCTACTGAACAAGAGCCTACATTTTAACAAGCTCTCCAAGTGATTTGAATAATTACATTTTGAGAAGTACTATTCTAAGGAACTTAGTAAATTGCAGAGCTGAATTAGTATGAATCTAAATATATTATATATTGTTGGAGTCCTGGTGTGGCACTGAGTTAATGTGCTGGAGTGAAAAGTCGGTTTGAACCTCATGGTCAGTGGTTCAAGCTCACCAATTGCTCCTTGGAAACCCTATACAGGGTCACTATGGATCAGAACTAACTCTACAGCACTTAACAACAATAACATATGTAAGTCCAAACTGACTTAGAGTGATGTGCAAATAAAAATGTTTGTTGTTGTTGTTGAGTGCCACTGAGTTGGTTTCAACCCATAGCGACACTGTATAGGGTTTCCAAGGAGCAGCTGGTGAGCTTGAACTGCCAACCTTGCAGTTCAAACAGCTTTGCAGTCTGGTGCATTAACCCACAGTGCCACACCAGGACTCCCTAGGCTTCCATAATTTAGGGACACTTTATTCAGTAAACAAAGGATTACTAATTCTTCACCTATAATTTTCATATAGGAAGAAAGAAAGGAGGAAGTCAGAAAGTGAAAGAAAGAACCAAAAGAAGGAGGACAGAGAGTGTGAGAGGGAAAAAGAAAGAAAAGGGGAAGAAAGAAGCTTTCAAAGGTTTTACAGTGAGTTACTCCATGGAATTTGTGAATATGGATTGAGACAACTGGCTGAGTCGATTTGGTATTACATGTTGTGAACACATGCTTCAATATGTTCTTAAAAAGGAATCAAAACTCCCAAATTCCTTATATTTTTCATGAGTTTCTTTTTAAAGAAGGGATATTGGTAATGATTATGGAGTTTTAAATGTTGTTCAAATAACCAGTGCTATAAAAACTTCCAGCAGGACTTTGTATGTGTTTGTTATTAAGCCCCACTGGGCAGGAATTTCAACTAAACCATGTGCCGTGTGTCTACCATATTGTGGTGCTCCAGTATCAAATCTCAGTGGAGGTGTAGAGTTGAGAAATTGTGCATTACAGTGTATCTTACTTATCTAATGTTGAGTAACAAATTACTCCAAAACTAGCAGCTTCACACAGTACATTTCTTGTCTCACAGTTTCTGACTGTGGCTTCACTGGGTGCTTCTAGCTCAAAGTCTCTCATGAGGTTTCTGTCAAGCTGTCGGTTAGGGCTACAGTCTCATCTGAAAGCTCAACTTGCAGGGATTTGCTTCTAGGCTCCCTCATATGGCTATCAAGTTTCTGTCATTGCCATGTGGACCTCTCCAGGGAATGGTAGCCTCATGACATCGCAATTCCACAGATGAGTGATCCAAGAGTGAGCAAAACAAGATGCCTAAGGTGGAAAGCAAGGTCTTTTTATGACCTAATCGCAGAATTGTCATCCCTTCCTTCTGTATTCTCATCTATAGAAACAAATCAGGCAATGCAACTTGCACACCAGGGAAGGTGATCCCTCAAATGAATGTATATTAGGAGGTGAGGATCACTGAGATTCGTCTTAGAGGCTGCCAACTACACAGTGATTTCTTCTTCTATTTCTTCTTCTTCTTCTTCTTCTTCTTCTTCTTCTTCTTCTTCTTCTTCTTCTTCTTCTTCTTCTTCTTCTTCTTCTTCTTCGTCTTCGTCTTCTTCTTCTTCTTCTTCTTCTTCTTTTTCTTCTTCTTCTTCTTCTTCTTCTTCTTCTTCTTCTTCTTCTTCTTCTTCTTCTTCTTCTTCTTCTTCTTCTTCTTCTTCTTCTTCTTTTCTTCTTCTTCTTCTTCTTCTTTTCTTCTTCTTCTTCCTCTTCCTCTTCTCCTTCTCCTCCTCCTCCTTCTTCTTCCTCTTCTTCCTCCTTCTCCTCCTCCTCCTTTCCCCCCTACTCCTCCTTCTTCACATATGCTTTTATTAGCGTGATATGATGGTTACAGGTAACTTTCCTATCAACCATTTTCCAACCAGCCTAAGACATTGACTTGGTTTACTCTTTTCTATGGGTGAATGAGACAACCCCAGAAAGCCTGTGGAGACCTGAAAGACCCAGGGGTGGGGATGCAGACAGGAGAGAAGGAATGAGTGATTGCCTAGGCTGGCAGGCATCTGCTGCTCCCCTCAGTACCTTTCACAGTCCTGGACCTTGCATGCAATAGGGAAGGTCTTCTCCCATTCATTTCTGTTTGCATGTTTGGGTAAATTGTATACTTAGGAAGGGGTTCTTCTTTTCCTCACACATTCTGTGCATTTCCATGGGAGGCCCACCAGCTACCCTGGGCCAGGGTTCACTGCTCCCTCACTTGTGCTACCCTGGCCCTTCATGACCAAGGGTCTGCCACATGCCAAGGACTTGTCCTGGGTGCTAAGGACATGAATGCAGGAAGAAGAGGCCTATATCCTAACCTCAAGGACCTACTAGTCCAATTGGAGATACAGATACTAATCAAATGAGTACGCAAAGCAATGTATTATTATTGTGACAAAATGAGAGGACTTATAACGGGGAGTGCCTTATGTTCAGTGTCTACTATCAGTCTGTGGGGGCTTGTGTGTTGCTAAGATACTGAACAGGTTTCAGTGGAGCTTCTGGAGTAAGACCTAGCAATCTACTTCTGAAAGTCAACCAATGAAAATCCTATGTATCACAATGGTTTGATCTGCAACTGATCATGGGGATGGCACAGGAATTGCCACAAACTGGGGACCAACTTAATTCAGCTAACAACAGTAGGGGCTGGGCAAGGGCTCTGAGGAAGGGGTGTTATTTACAGAGCCTTAGAAGGGAGCAAGAGTTGGTGGAGTGTGGCAGGAAGGAGAAGCAGTCAGGCAGAGGACCCATCTAGGGAAAACATGAATGAGGCTGCATGAGAAGTAACAGGGACCTGCAAGCCTGGAATGGGGGTTTGGGTTAAGTAGTGGATCAACGTAGGCACATGCCATTCTTATACATTATGGAGTGAAAATTGTGAAGAATCAGACCAGAGAAATCCATAACTTGAAGATAGGTTTGAGTGTTACCTTAGTTTCCTAGGGCTGTCATAACAAAATAACCCAATGTGTGTAACTTTAAAGAATAGAATTTGTTTTTCATAGTTTGGGAGACTGAAAGTCCAAATCAGGATATCAGCTATTTCAATTCCTTCTGGGAGTTTTGAGAGAAGAACTGTGCATATCTCTCTCCCAGTTTCTCTGACATTCCTTTGTTGCTTATAGGTACATCGGCATCCGTCATGACATGATGTCTGTCTCCCATCTGTGTGGTACTGTTTCTGGGTCTGTTTCTGCCCATCAATATAAAACATCCCTTAGAAAGGATTAGGATAAGGACTCTCCTCCACTTTGATAGTGGATTTATTTTCCAAATGAGATCATATTTCCAGCATGAGGATTTATACATATCTTTTGTGGGGATAAATTCAGCTCATTACACAGTAGAACATGGAATTCCTAGCTTCAGGAGCTGAGCTGAAAATTGGTGAATCTCAGATATTTGGGGTCTTCTAGGATATTGTAGGTTAAGTTGGGTGTGAAGTGAGTAGAGATTTCAACACTATTCCTCCCTTTTCACCATTTTGTTTTTTCCTCTCCAAATGTGTGTTTCTGTGTTCCTGGTAAACACCAACACCTACATCACCAAGTACTCAAATCCTTCCGGGCTTCAGGTGCTCCTCTGTGATGAACCTTCTCCTTCCTGTTATCTGTCGCCAGCTCCCTCCTGCTCAAAAAGCTCTAGGCACACTGACCTGTTTCTGTTCATGGAACACACCAAGCCCATTCCCAGCTCAGCCTTCTGCGTGGAATGCTCTTGCCTCTGCTCCAAATGCCAGCTTTTAAGAGTAGAAATCAGTGCAAAATGAAAAAATAAGTCCTTGTATTAAAAAAAAAAAAAAAAGTAGGAAAAACTCATCCCACTCTTCTAGAACCTCTCTCTTTTGATTTTCTATCATAGTGGTTTTCATTTGTTACCGAATGTCGTGTTCCCTTATGCAGTCAAGTGCAGATCCTCACAGACTATGGAAGGTCATGTTCAAACTCACCCCTCCCTGTGCCCATGCCTAAATCCCTGTGGGAATCAGAGGGCAGCGGGAGATGTGGGGTAGAGGCTGGATACCAGGTGTCTGAGCATTTGCCTCGTGGCTCCCCAATTAGTGCCTCATTGTTTCATGAGACTTCGCTTACTAAGTGGATCAATCAAACCCACTTTTTCAGACATCAACTGAGAGAATACATTTCAAATCCACATTCTTCACCTCTCTGCCACTTCTGCTTTCACCCCAGCTGGCCTGAACCCCCATGAGCTGGGTCAGAACTCACATATTAAAGACACTGGTCTCCAAGTTTGCCCAATACCTCAGACACCAGCTGAAGCTTTGGGAGACCCAGGACTCTGTCACTGTGACTCACTACTACAGATTTGGGGTTCCCTCATCCCCTCAGGATGCCAGCTGTAAGTTAGTGGTGTCAGCCCTCTCACTTCTGGTCTGTGTCCATACTTCTGATTGGATTCCGTCTTTCTAAGTGAGTTCCATAATTTGCTGGAATGACTCATAGAACTCATGGAAAGTACTATACTTATTACACTTGCAGCTTATTATAGAAAGATGAATACAAATGAAGAAATGCGTAGGGCGAGGTCTGCAGAGGTTTCCAACACTAAACTTCATGTATCAAAGGACATAACTATCCTCCTATGTGCACCAATGTTTTTCCTCTGAGGTCAGCTGATATCATGAGGTGGTCTTTCTGGCCTGGCCAGTACCCAGTTGAATCACCTAACTCTCAAGTGTGGTCTGGAAGTCTACAGATAACAAAGGAAGCTCAATTACTCAGAAAATTCCAAGGGTTTAGAGTTATCTCTCAGGAAAAGGTCAAATTACTTTAGGTAAAGTTAATGTTTACAGAGTTACAAAACACGAAGTCAAAGATAAATCATTAAGAATTTCAAGACAGAAAATACAGAATACTAAACTTCAAATGGGGTATGCTTTTGAGCATTAGGTTTTATGGGAGAACAGTAGTCACATACCTATGAAGCTTGACCACCTTTAACTAAAAGCCCTATCCCATAACATACTGTACAAGTACTCCCCATCATGGTACCCTGTTTTATGTCCTTTATTGTTACTGTTGTTAAGTGCCATGGATTTGGGTCTGACTCATAGTGCCCCTGTATAGGGTTTCCGAGGAGTAGCCAGTGAGTTTGAACCACCGACCTTGCAGTTCAAACCGATCTTGTGGTGCAGTGCCATACCAGGGTTCCTTATGTCTTTTACAGCAATGGGCTTTTCTGAAATGATCCTTTCAACTTGTTTCCTCTCCTTGTTCACTGCCTCCACCACAGGAATTTACATTTATGAGATAAAATCTATTTCATGAGTGTGTGTCTGAATTATCGTCTTGCCTAGCACAAGTACATCTTTAATAAATATTTGTTGATTGAATAAATAAATGGAAAAGGAAATCTGTCATGCTTAACAGTAAGCAAAGGAGTCTTGGTGGCCTGTGGGTTAAGCATTGGACTGATAATTGCAAGTTTGGCACTTCAAACCCAACAGCTGCTCCTCAGCAAAAAGATGAGGCTGTCTGCTCCCATGAAGATTTGCAGCCTCAGAAACCCTGGGAGCAGTTCTACTCCATCCTCTAGGGAATTGACTTGTAGCTGGGTCTGATTGCAACAATAAGTGAACCTGCTGTGTCTTTGATTTCATGCCTTTTTCTGCAACTAGCCCATTTGATTGGAACAGGCAACTTAGAAAAACTTTCTGGCGAAGGAATTTCCCATCCTAGATTTGAAGTGTTTGTGCATTGAGACTTGTTACTGAATTTCTCCAAACTTTTAGTGTTTCAGCTTTCTATGACCTCCTGCTAGCATGTGTTTTCTGTTGATGTTAATTGTTGTTGAGTGGACTCTGACCCATTGTGAACTTATACTGTGTAACTGTATAACAGAATGAAATGTTGCCTGGTCTTGACTTATTTTCATGATCATATATGTTGTTGTGGGCCGTCGAGTTGGTACCGTCAAGTTGGTTCCAATTCATAGCAACCCTGTACAGGATTTCTGAGACTTTAAATCTTTGGGGGAGCAGAAAACCTCCTTTTGAACTAGTGTGCCTCTCATTAGTCTTTAGGGAAAAGCAAAACCACTTCATCCTTACTAGAATGGTTGTTGTTGTTAAGTGCTGTCAAGTCAATTCTAACTCATAGCTGGTATCACAAACACAGAAGACAACAAGTATTGGCAAGAATGTGGAGAAATTATGATTCTTTTGCATTGTTGGTGGGAGTGTAAATTGGTACAACCATTAAAGAAAGTAATATTGAGGCTCTTAAAAAAAGTTAAACATAGAATTATCATATGCAGTACAGTGAATTATTTAATGTCTCTTCTAGTCATTGTCTTTGTAAACTACCATCAAACAATTTTTTTCTGGTGGGTCTGGGTAAGAAAAGGTGGGGAAAGAGATGGATTATATGATTCAGTTATGAATGATTATTAACAAGGTTATTTGTGAAAACTTGGAACTCTAATGTAGATATAAAGTGAGCCATCTGTTGTTGTTACATGCCATCAAGTCGGTACCAACTCATAGCGACTCATAGCAACTATGCACAACAGAACAAAACACTGCTCAGTCTTGGGCCAACCTCACCATTGTTGCTATGTTTGAGCCCATTGATGCTGCCACTGTGCCATTCCATTTTATTTGGGGTCTTTCTCTTTTTCTCTGACCCTCAATTTTATCAAACACGATATGCTTCCCCAGTGACTGGTCCCTCCTGACAATATTCCCAAAGTGTGAGAGACAAAGTCTGGCCATCCTGGCTTCCAAGGAGCACTCTGCCTAGACTTCTTCCATCACAGATCTATCTGTTCTTTTGGCCATCCATGTATATATGTATGTAATAGGTGTAACTAAATTTGTTCACTTAAAAATTATTAAAATAGCAAGTTTTAAGTTGTTAAGTGCCATTGAGTCAGTGCTGACTCAGAGCGAGGATATGCACAACAGAACAAAACACTGCTTGGCCCCATGCCATTCTCACAATTGTTGTTACATTTGAGCCTATTGCTGCTGTCATCATGTCAATCCATTTTGTTGAGGTCTTCCTCTTTTTCACTGACCCTATACTTTTCTAAATATGATGTCTCCCAGGGATGTCCAAAGAATGATAGACAAGGTCTGTTCATTCTGACTTCTAAGGAACATTCTGGCTGTACTTCTTCCTAGACAGATTTATTTGTTCTTCTTGCAGCCCGTGGAACTTTCAATATTCCTCACAGACCCCATAATTCAAATGCAATAATTTTTCTCCAGTCTTCCTTATTCACTGTCTAACTTTCACATGTGCATGAGGATATTGAAAGTACCATGACGTGGGTCAGGCACACATTAGTCTTCAAGCAATGATTATCCTTGCTTTTTTTTTTCTTTTTAATTATTTTATTGTGAATTATATGATTGTATACATGGGAGAACATGTTTTTTACATTCATCCTATAGTATATCATTTCATTGCCTGGTTACAATCTGCTCCATGCATCATCAAACAACCACAGGGTATACCTGTGAGCCTGCCCACCCCTTTACTCCCCCCAGGCATCAGCACACAGCCCCTCTCCCTCTCTGGGTCTAAAGTCCCCAGCTGCTCCATCTCTCCACGTCATCATCTCTGCCTCTATCTCTGTTGTCACTGTTTCTCTGGATAGGGTCCCGCTCTCTGCTCTTCTCCCTTGATGGTCCCAGGGACCTCCGCTCCTAGACTGCAAAGTTAATCACTCCCCTCCTTGCTACAAAACGTCTACTTTTACATTTCCAACTCTTACAATCAGTCCTGATAACAATTATTCACTATTGTGTCACAAGAAACCCATCCACACTCCTTTCATCATCCTAGACAGATTAGATACTACTCAGTGGAGATTCTGCCTTCCTCCATGCCCCCTGGCTCTAGGTTTCCTCTTGAAAGCTTGCAAGCTTATTGCCTTTGTAGCCTCCCGCCCCCCCAATTGATTTTTGTATGTTGATCTTACATCCTGCCACTTTGCTGAATCTTTCTATTAGGTGTAATAGCATTTTTACTGAGTCTTTGGGGTATCATTGCTTTTTAACACTTTGAAAAAGTCTTTTCTGGCAGATTTGCCTAAGTTAAAAAAAATTATGTATATATTTTGACCCTTGAGCTAATGGGAATTAAGGGCTCTGACCTCCATGTAGTTGAAAACTTTTGACTCCTTCAAAACTTAGCCTAGCTGATAACATGAATAGTCAATTAACACATATTTTGAATGTTGTTTATATTATATACTGTATTCTTATAATAAGGAGCTCTGGTAGCATAGTGTTTACAAATTGGGCTGTGAACCTTAAGGTCAGCAGTTTGAAACTATCAGCTGTTCTGTGGGAGAAAGATGAGGCTTTCTGCTCCCATATAGATTTACAGCCTTGGAAACCCTGTACAAGGTTGCTATGAGTCAGAACTGACTCCACGGCACATAACCACTATCATTCTTATAATAAAATAAGATAGAGAGAAAATGTTAATAAAGAAATCATAAGAAAAATAAAATGCATTTATAGTACTGCACTGTATTTAAGTTCATATCATCTGTTTACAAGGTCAACTGTTTTCATATTGAGTAGGTTGAGGAAGAGGAGTTCGTCTTGCTGACTAAGTGGTGCCAGTTTCCAGTGGGAGAAGAGGGTTGAGGAGATGGAAGGGGAGGCAGGAGAGACAGACACACATGTGACTTTACAGAACTACATTGTAATTTCTGTCTGACTTTGTTGCTTTTTCATTTCTCTAACAATGTTTTTACACGGTACCATCCATCTTCCATTGTTGCTTTAATTTCAGTGTCTTTATCATAAGAAGAGTCCATGGTGAAAAAGAAATCACAAGTAGTCTTGAATAACTGAAACCCTTCTGCCAGATTGTCCAACTTCAGTTTGTTTTCTGGTCCTGCTTCTTCTAAGTCTCCTTCATCGTTTGATTCAGAAGCACTTCCATATGCATAAAAATGCAGATATCCTTTCTCCTCAAGGGTTTTCTTAATGGTATCTGGCAGTTCATCTGCTACCTCTTGGTCGGCAGATGATACTTCTCTTGTTATCTTGACATTTTAAAAGACAAACCTCTTTCTAAAAGTATCAAACCATACTTATCTGGCATTAAGTTCACCATCTTTAGATCCTTCACTTTCCTTTTTTTATTCATATAATGACTTAACTTTTCCTTGAATCACATTAAGTCTGGTGGCATGCCTTTCTTATAGCAATCCTGTACCCATATAAAGGTTGCATTTTCAGCATGTAATAAAAAGGTATGTCATAAACAGCATAAAGTTTTCACACTTACTGCAGCAATCTCTTCATGAATTTCCTTTTCTTATTTTATAGTGGTCCTTACACTGGATTCATTGCTCTTGAAATGACAATCTATTATAGCTGCAGACCTCAATCTACACTATAGAGGATAGTAATGTAATAACTTTTCTCTGCTTCTGGGGCGCATTTCCAGCATTACTAGTGACACTTCATATGGGTCCCATAGTGCTATTAAGGCTTATGATGTTGCATTAAACAATACACAAGAACCAAGAGAAATCACTTTTTACTGTGATACACAATTTACTGGAGAAATGAATTGCTCATGTAGAGATGAGTTTTAAGCAGATACTCAAAACACTTGAATTCAGTTCAATAGCAACAAAGTTGGCTATGGAATTATGACAGTAGTACAGGACTCCCAGACACTAGATGGTGGTGCTAGTGGTGGTTATGTGCCCTGGAGTTGTTTCTGATTCATACTGATCTTGTATAGGCTTCCTCAGGTTGTGAATCTTTATGAGAGCAGAAAGCCTTATCTTTCTCCCATGGACTGCTTCATAGATTCAAACTGCAATCTACTACACTACCAGAGCTCCTTATAGTATATTGTATAGTTAATTTTATGCAGTTGTGATTTAATACTGAATCTTTATGTTTGTTTGCATGTCTCTTGACTGTGACTGGTGACCCGTATGGTCTGTAGGTGTTTGGGTGGGTAAGTTTTGAAAATTTTAACTTTTTAGAATAGATTTTAATATATTTTATGGCATTAAATGATAAAGCAGATTAGCATCTACATAGATTTATGCATTCATGACATACCTAACATTTTCTTGATGTTTTCCAATATATCTAGGATACACGGTTCATCTGTGAGTTTTCAAATTGTTGAAAATCTCCAAAAAAATGTCCAAAATATTTATTGAAAAAAATTCACATATAATTTGGACCTATGAAGTTCAAACCTGTGTTATTCAAGTACATTTTTTTCCCTACTTGTTTAACGGTATAAGTATAATTGGCTTCTAATTTTATTTTCTTAACAAAATAAAGGAATAGATATGTGCTATAAGTATGTTGAAGCATTTTTTTTTTTAAATAAGTTTTTCAAAGAAGCAGCATCTGACTTTGCTAACTTTTTTTTTTTTTTGTATTGTCTGTGTCCCATTTCTTTAATTAAAATTTTTATCCATATTTCCTTTCTTCTACTTTTGGTTTAATGCATGTTTCTTTAATGTGTGCATCTTCTTTTTAACATTACTTCTGTTCATATACATGAACAACAAAAAAAAAGCACCTCCAAACACACCAGAAACATGGTGCAATGTCATATGACTTCAAAGTATGCTGTGTAGTAGTATATGATACAGGGAGTTTCCATTACAATGGGAATATAAGAAAAAATACATAGTTTCCTATTCACGAAGTTGAATTATAAAAGTTTTTAAAGGAGTTTCAATTATTCAATATTTTTAAAATTGTATAATTGATTGAAGACAAATACTTAGTATTCTTCAACAGTATTCCATTTTATGTACCAAAGTTTGTTTAGCCGTTCTTTTATTGATGGGCACTGAGACTGTCTCCATTCTTTTTGCTATTGTGAATAGTGCTATAATGAACACATTGTTGTTGTTTTTAAGTGTTGTTGAGTTGGTTACAACTCATAGTGACCCTGTGTAGGATTTCCAAGGTGCGGCTGGTGAGTTTGACCTGCTGATCTTGTGGTTCAAACCAACTTTGTGGCCCAATGCTTATCCTACACCAGGTGTGTATATATCTGTTTGTATCTTGGCTGTTATTTCTTGAGGATATATATATCAAGTAGAGAGATTGCTAGGTTGTATGGTATTTCTATTCCCAAGTTTTTGAGAAAGTGCTATACTGTTTTCCACAGTGACTGCACCATTTTACAGTTACACAAGCAGTGTAGGAGAGTCCCGGTTTCTCCATACCCTTAGCAGCATAATTTGTTTTCTGTTTTTTTAAACTTTGCTGTCAATGTTTGAGTAAGATGATCTCTCATTGTTGTTTTGATTTGCATATTTGTAATGGTTAATGATTGTGAGCGTTTCTTCATATGTTTGTTAGCCATCTGAATGCCTGCAAAGACACTTTAACTGCAAGGTTCAAACTCACCAGTCACTTCTTGGAAACCCTATACAGGGTCGCTATGAGTAGAACTGACTGTCTTCGGCATATAAAAACAACAATGGATAATGATTGTGAGTATTTCTTCATATATCTGTTAGCCCTCTGAATGTCTTCTTTGGTAAAGTGTCTATTCATTTCCTCTGTCCATTTTTAAATTGGGTTGCTTGTCTTTTTGTTGTTAACATTTTCTGTACATTTTAGAGGGTAGTCTGATATGTCACTGCCAAAAATTTTCCCCTAGTCTGTGGGTTCTTTTTACTCTTTTGGTGAAATCTTTTGATGCATGTAAATGTCCAATTTTTAGGAGGTCACAGTCATCTATTTATTTTCTTTTGGTGACTGTAAGTTTCCTCTGTTGGTCTGTTTCTAATTGTTGGAGATGCTATGTTAATGTGTTAATTTTTGTTCTTTCTTCTTTTTGGATGCATGCATTTATTACAATACATTGTTCTCTCAGCAATGCTTTCACCATGTTCCAAAGATTTTGGTGTGTTATGTTTTATTCTCGTTTGTTTCTAGGACCTTTGTGAGTTCACCTTTCATTTCTTCTACTACCCAGTTACTTTCAGCAGGGTGTTACTCAATTTACATGTATTCGACTTTATTTCCTTAGTCATATTGTTGATACTGAAGGAGGAAGTCCAAGGTGCATTGAAGGAATTGGCAAAGAACAAGGCACCAGCAAGTTATGGAATAAAAATTGAAATCTTTCAAGAAAGTGAAGTGTCACAGGAGG
>NW_006408625.1:4539176-4554278 GCF_000296735.1 Chrysochloris asiatica
TCTCAATGTCAAGAAAACAAAAATCCTCACCACTAGACCAATAAACAACATTCTTATCAATGGAGAAAAGATTGAAGTTGTCAAGGATCAACTATCAACTATCAACACTCATGGAAGCACCAGTCAAGAAACCAAACAATGTATTGTATTAGGCAAATCTGCTGCATAAGCCCTTTTTAAAGTGTTAAAGAATAAAGATGTCAGCTTGAGGACTAAGGTGTGTCTGATCCAAGCCACGGTATTTTAATAACCTCATATGCATATGAAAGTTGGACAGTGAATAAGGAGGACCATAGAAGAATTGATGCTTTCCAGTTACGGTGTTGGAGGAGAATACTGAAAGTGTCATTGGCAGCCAAACGAACCAGTAGATCCATTTTGGAAGAAGTGCAGCCAGAGTGCTCTTTGGAGGACAAGATGGCCAAAATTCATCTCTTATACTTCGGACATATTGTCAGGAGGGACCAGTTGCTGGAGAATGATATCATGTTTGGTAAGGTGGAGGGTCAGAGAAAAAGAGGAAGATCCCCAACAAAATGAATTAACCAAGTGGCAGCATCAATGGATTCAAGCATGGCAACAGTAGTGAGGTTGGCCCAGAATTGGGCAGTGTTTTGTTCTGCTGTGCATAAGGTCGCTATGAGTTGGTAGCAACTCAATGGTACCTAACAATAACAACATTGTTGATTTCTAGTTTTGTAGCATTGTGGTCTGAAAAGATGTTTTGTAGTATTTTGATGTTTGTAAATTTATGGAGGCTTACTTTGTGACCTAACACATGGACAATTCTGCAGAATATTCTGTGTGCAGTGGAAAAGAATGTGCATTGTACTGTTGTTGGGTTTAATGCTCTGTACACATCTATGAGGTCAAGTAGGTTGATTGTGTTGTTCAGTTCCTCTGTAACTTTGTTGAGCTTCTTTCTGGTTGTTCTAACTCTTTTTGAAAGTGGCATAGTAAATTTCGCACTATAATTGTATATTTATCTATTTCTTCATTTCTAGAAGGGTTTGCTTTATTTATGTTGGTGCTCTTTCATTGGGAGTGTAGATATTTATTATGGTTATGTCATCTTGCTCAATTGACTCTTTAATCATGAGATAGTGTCCTTCTTTATCTCTTATGTTGGTTTTTGCCTTAAAGTTTATTTTATTAGAGATTAGTATTGCCACTCCTGCTTGTTTTTTATTGCAGTTAGCTTGGTATATATTTTTTTCCATTCTTTAACTTTTAGTCTGTTTTTGTCTTTGTGTGTAAGGTGTGTCTCTTGCAGGTAGCATATTGAAAGGTTTTGTTTTCTTATCCATTCTGCCACTCTCTATCTCTTCACTGGTGCATTGAATCCATTGACATTCATTGTCATTGTCAATAGGTATGAATTAATTGCTGTCATTATGTTAATTTTTGTGGTGCTGTTCATTTTTTTTTTCTGCATTCCTTCTTGGGCTGAGTTCATGTTTTTTGTGCTATTTCTTGTCAGTTTCTTCTTAGTTTTAATGTTTCTTGGTCTACTTGGATCTTCATGCAGTCACATATTTTATCTTCTGCTGTTTATTTGTTTTCAGTTATGTTTGATAGTGTATTTATACCATTGGTCTTGTTCTGTTATTCTGCAAATAGATTTTCTGCTTTGCCAGCACCATTTGTTGAAGAGATTATCTCTTCCCCATTAAATGTATGTTGGCCCATTGTCAGAGATCAACTGAGCATAAATGGATGGATTTAGTTTAGGTTTCCCAATTATTTTATATTGATAAATGTGCCTTTCATTGTTCCAGTACCAGACTGTTTTGATTAGTGTAACTGGGTTTTGAGATTGGGGAGTGAGAGGCCTCCTACCTTGTTCTTCTATTTTAGGAATGCTTTATTTATCTGAGGTCCCTTTCCTTTATTTATCTGAGGTCTCTTTAGTGGTCAGTCAGTTTTTCTATCTCTTCAAAAATGATATGGAATCTGGATTGATATTGCATTATATCTATAGATTGCTTTGAGTGACATTTTCACAATGTTAAATCTTATGATCTTTGGCCAGGGTGTATTCTTCAATTTTTGTAGGTCTCTTTTGGTTTCTTGTAGTATTTTGTAGATTGTTTTTGTATAGGTTTTTGTTTCTTTAGTTAAATTTATTCTGAAATATTTCATCTTTTGAATGGCTGTTGTAAATAGGCTTTTTTTTTCTTCCTGATTTCCTTTTCAGAGCTCTCTTTATTAGTGTAAGGAATTCAGTTGATTTTTATATGTTGATCTTGTCCTTCCTAACAGCATGTCTGAAATATAAGAGATGAAGTTTCGTCATCCTGGCTTCTAAGGAACATTCTAGCTGTACTTCTTTCAACACAGATTTGTTTGTTCTTCTGGCAGTCCATTGTACTTTTAATACTCTTCTCCAACACAATAATTCAAATGCATTGATTCTTCTTGATCTTCCTTATTCATTGTCCAACTTTCACATGCATATGAAGCTATTGAAAATACTTCAGGCTCACCTTAGTCCTCAAACTGACATCTTTGTTCTTTAACAAGTTAAAGTGGTCTTTTGTAGCAGATTTGCCTACAGCTCCGCGGGAGAAAGATGAGGCTTTTTCCTCCTGTAAAGATTTACAGCCTCGGAAACCCTGTACAGGGTGGCTATGGGTCGAAACCAACTCAATGGCACTTAACAGCAACAACATAGCCCCTTTAACTTCTCGACTACTGCTTCCATGAGTGTTGATTATGAATTAAAACAAAAAGAAATCTTTGACAACTTTAATATTTTCTTCATTTATCCTGATGTTATTTATTGGTCCAGTTGCAAGGATCTGTGTTTTCATTATGTTGAGGTACAACCCATATTGAAGGCCGTAGTCTTTGATCTTCACTAGTAAGTATTTTAAGTCCTCTTCACATCCAACAAGCAAAATTGTACCATCTGCATATTGCAGGTTGTTAATAAGTCTTTCTCCAATCCTGATGCCACATTATTTTTCATATAATCCAACTTCTCAGATTATTTGCTCAGTGCACAGTTTGAATAAATATGGTGAAAGAATACAACCCTGGCATACACCTTTCCTGATTTTATAATATTTCTTATCCTCTTGTTCAGTTCCTAATGAGCACAATTAAGTGTACTGGATTACCCATTCTGCACAATGTTATTCGAGTTTTTCATGTTCCACACCATCAAAAGTCTTGCAGAGTCGATAAAACACAAGTAAACATCTTTCTGGTATTCTCTGCTTTCAGCCAAGATCCATCTGATACCAGCAATAATATCCCTTGTTCCACATTTCTTTTGAAAATGGCTTGAATTTCTGATAGTACCCTGTCGGTGCAATGTTATTATCTTGAGCAAAATTTTACTTGCATGTGATATTAATGATATTGTTTGATGACTTCTGCATTCTACTACTCATCTCTCTTTGGAATGGGTAAAAATATGGATCTTTTCAATCAGTTGACCAGGCAGCTGTCTTCCGAGTTTCTTGGCATAGATGAGTGAGCACCTTTAGTATTGCATAAGTTTATGATGAAACATTTCAATTTTCATTCCTTTAATTCCTGGAGCTTTGTCTTCCTCCAATGCCTTCAGTGCAGCTTGGAATTCCTTCAATACCATTGGTTCTTGATCATAGCCTACATCTTGAAATCGCTGAATATTTGGTACAGTAACTCTCTGTATTCCTTCCATCTGCTCTTGATGCTTTCTGCATCATTCAATATTTTCTGTTGTTGTTGTTAAGTATTGTTGAGTTGGTTTCAGCTCATAGCAACCATGTATAGGGTTTCTGAGGAGTGGCTAGTGAGTTTGAACCACTGACCTAGTGATTCCAACCGACCTTGTGGTCCAGTGCTTATCCTATAGTGCCACACCAGAACTCCATAGAATCCTTCAATATTGTACATCAAGGTTTAAAGTTTTTTTCTTCAGTTCTTTCAGCTTGCTAAATGTTGAGCGTTTTCTCCTTTTTTGGTTTACTAACTCCAACCTACTTTGGACATATTGTCCAGAAGAAACAATCGTTGGAGAAGGATGTCATGCTGGGTAGGGTGGAGGGTCAGAGAAAAAGAGGAAGACCCCCAACGAGATGGATCAGACAGGTAGCATCATTGATGGACTCGGGGGTGGCAGCGATGGTGAGGTTGTCCCAGGATCGAGCATTGTTTCGTTCTGCTGTGCATGGGGTCGCTATGAGTCAGTTCCGACTCGATGGCACCTGACAACAACAACAACAACAACAACAACTCCAGGTAACTGTAGACTTCATTATAATACTTAACTATTTTCTGTCAGCGACGACATATGCAGACCCCTAGATGCTATGGCCCCTTGAGAAGACAGACAAGACTCTGGACCAGGAGCCCGCTCTGGATCCACAGGTCATGGCCCTTGTGGACCAGGACGTAAAACTCCTGAGGGCCCGGGCACATGGCCTTTGGCGAATTCACCTCCTGTCTAAAACTATTCAATTTCTCCTTATGACTGTATTGTGTGTTCTTTATCTGATTTTCTTGCTTTCAACTCCGGTAGCTGTAGCCTCTGGAAGAATGTTTAAGTCCAGTAATAATACGCACTTTGTTTCAGTTAATGGCTCCTCTATATATGTCACTGCCTTGGCAGTACAGGCTGTGCGGGCTGTTATCAGAGGCAAGGTCTCTGAGGAACAAGCAGTGGCGATTTGGGCAGAATGTAATAATTACTCTCTGGGTAACTACTCAGTTATGTATAATATTAAGCTAAAACATGAGCTGCTGGTATCCATGCTTGACAACTGTACAGAGAATGCTCCTAAGGCAGAGTCAGTTAAACCTCCCCAAACTACTTATGAGCATGAACAGCTATATTGGGGTAATAGAAAGACATTTCAGATGGATTATGAGTATACTTAATTAAAAGACAATAGTAGCAACCTCCTCCAACTATCCCTGAGTAAGATAGTTTTGACCCTGAAGAAAAACTGTCCACAGTATTCACTTACAAGAGAAAAAGTAAAATTACAAGAATATTTGTATGAATAAAATAGTAGCAGCTCCCTTAGATTGTGCTAAGAGATAATCAGTTTGATCCTGACACATTTAGACTTATAATGGTAATAAGCATTTCAGTATTCATTTATAAATCCTGAAACTAGGGTAGAAACATACAAGAATAAAATATTGTACTGTTAGAATGAGTGTAAACTTGTCCCCAGACTTTCCTGAAAGCATAAAAGTCATATAGAGAAGATTAGGTTTCGATTAACTGCTTATAATTTTGTTCACAAATAAAACCATGTACCTTTCACGCATAACATATGCAGAAGGAATTAGAATTTCTAATGAACACTTAACTTGGCTCTTTTTAGCTAACTTTTCTTAAAATTTACTTATAGTTCTTTGTAACAAAAAAACTCATGTGCTTTGGATACCGCAAGTCGCTGCCCTGGGCCACGGGGGCCCATGAAGTTAAAGTTTAAACCAATAATTGCTTGCCTGCATCTTTAACTCAGGAAGAATGGTTGGCTAAGAATATAAGCACAGGGTAATTTTCTGAGCACAGGATAATTTTCTAAGATCTGAATTACGCATGAGAGTCTGTGAAATCACTTTGTACCCTCTTCAGATAATTAATCACATTAAACTTGTACCTCCTGCGTTGATTTCCCTGATCTGAAAATGAATAAAAGACTGAGGAAAAGCTAGCCCTGTATGCTAGTTTGCCTGACAGCTTGCATCAAACTTGTGTTTCTGTCTCCTTTGTGTCTAATCTATATCTTTTGCCTACAAGATCTCCCACCTTCATGAAGACCACCCCTCCGTCGAGGCAGGACCCCAACATTTTTCTTCTCAAGTTGCCCTTTGTTTTCTGTTCAGCTCTTTTACTTTCTCATTTCTTCCATTTGCTTAACTTCTCTATGCTCAAGAGTAAGCTTCAGAGTCTTTTCAGATATCCATTTTTGTCTTTTCTTTCTTTGCTGTCTTTTAATAACATTTTGCCTTTTCCTGTATGATGCTCTTGATGCCATTCCACAACTCTTACCTGTCACTTCCATTTTCCACCAACTTTTGAAGCCCCTCCTATAGGTCAAATGGAAAATGTTCAAACAAATTAGGTTGAACCATCCAATGTCACCATTTGAAAATTATCTCACATTTAAGGATTTGAAAATCTGTCCATATGTTAACAGAATAAAAGTTTATAAGCTGTATATGCCTGTTGGTGTCTTTTTTTTTTTTTTTTAATATCAAAGGGGAAAATATACTTGAAAGCATCTGTTGTTTAGCATTGATTCTCTTTCAACAATGCAATGATTGGTGGATTTTATTTTCTTCTTTGTACTTTTCATAATTTTCTAACCTTTTTTTTTTTTTACAATGAACAATTACTCACTTTCTTATCAGGGAAATGTTTTAAAATTAGTTAATTGATTAGTTAAGAAAATACATATGCTTAAAATTCTTCTTGTAAAATAGGGATTGAGTTTTAGAGGCAAAAGTTCATTTTCTGTAATTTTGCTGTCAGCATTGATGCTAGCTCGGCTTTGACAATAACATTGATGCTAGGGCATGGTGAGCTGTTAGACTAAAGAATATCCAGTTCTTCCCCACATGCTAAGACAACTTAGTATATTTTTGATGATTGATAATGATGATGAAGATGGTGATGAGCCATTACAGATAGGACAAGCAACCTTAATTACATGTATACACTGAGTTTAACTCTTTGAAAAGTCCCAGTTAATTTTTTTACTTAAGGTGCTCTGGTGGCATAATGGGTTACACATTGGGATGCTAACTGCAAGGTCAACAATTCTAATCCACCAGTAGTTCTGTGGAAGAAAGATGACGCTGCCTGCTCCTATAAGATTTACAGCTTCCGAAACCATATACAGGGTCACTGTGAATTGGAACTGACTCCACAACACACAACCACCACTAAAGTAGCGTTAATTGTCTGGCAAAACTCAGAAGGTAGCCTCAGAATACCTGTTGTTGTGGTTAAATGTTGTGGAGTTGGTTCTGACCCATCGTGACCCTGTAAAATGTTTCTAAGGAGGGGCTGATGAGTTTGGACCGCTGATCTTGAGGTTCAAACTGACCTTAAGGTAGAATGCTTATCCTACAGTGCCACACCAGGACTTCTCTAGGTCTCTCATTGGAATGACAAAACTGTTTCAGGAGACTTTGAGCAAGGTCACAAGGGCATTCTAAGACCCTAAAGACAAGAAGGGAATTCTCTCTAAGCTGGGTAAGAGAATTAAAAAAATAAGAATAAAAAATGAAAGTAAGATAAATAGAAGGAAAAAGAGAGAAGGAAGGATTATTATCCAAATAGTGATTACTTAGCACAGTAAAAAATATCAATGCAGGAGAAAAAAATTAAACAGTTGTACCCGGAAATGAAAAATACAGAAATTAGCATCAAGGGTCAGGGGAATCCAAATGTCAGTTTGAACAAGGAAATCTACTTAAATTGGAATAAAACACCATGATTTCAATTCTAACCATCAGCTTTTATTTTCTCCAAGATAAAATGTACAGCACTTATGGACTTTTAACAGTATTCCTAAAGCCAAACATAATCTATGTTGGATGTATGCTGGTAGCTGCAAGCCAAAACCAGGTTCAGAGAATGACAAGCTAAAAGCTTCTAGGCAGAAGAGAGGATCCTTGGCTCTTCACCAGAGAGGAGGTCAGGCATCTGGTGGCCACAGCTGGCCTCAAGTAAATCAGCTGAGAGTGAGAAATCATGTGCATATGGTTATGGACGTACCTCCCAGGGAGAAGGGCAGTGAAGCAGGGCAGAGACCAATATCTAGAGCAACTGGTTTATAGCTGGAGAAGAGTTTTGTGGTAGCAGTACTGGGAGCATCAGAGTCACACAAAGAAAGGGAACACAACTTTCTCATATGTAAGAGCTTCTCTATTCTGAGAAATCTCGTTTAAGACCCAGAATCTAACTGAATCGGTGGTCTTGTTTTAAACAAGCATGTCTTCCCTCATACACTTATTACATTTTTCAAATATTAAATAAGAACTATGAAAACCATTTGAGTGATTTTTTCCTTCTGCCCCTGGTACCCCTAAACAACCATTAGTCTCTTATGTTGTATCCTAGATATTTTGTATCTAAGGAATCATGTAATTTTGTCTTTTATGCTTTTATTTATTTCATGCAGCATAATGTTTTCTAGGTTCTTCAACGTTGTAGCCTGTATCAGGACTTCAGAATATTGCATTGCATGTATGTACCACATTGTATTTACCCAATTCCTCTGTTTAGATACTTGTGTTCTCCAAGCAGCTATTGTGAATAGCGCTGCAATGAGTATTGGTGTGCATATAGCTGTTGAAGTCTCTGCTTTTATTTCTTTTAGTTTTATACCTAGAATGAAATTATTGGATTATATGTTTATGTTTAATTCTATGTTTAACTTTTTGAGTAAAATGTTTTTCACAGTGACAGTGGGTAAGGTTCCAGTTCAGATGTTCTTGACTGACTGCTTTGTCCACCACCAAGCCTGGCCCAGTGGCTGATATCAAAGGACTAGAAGCCATGTTGGGCAAATAATACAGACAAGTAATAACAATGAGTGACGATTGCAGATTCTACTCTTTGGATTTGGAAGAAACCAGTTGGATGCCTCTTGCCTCTCAAAGGTAAAGAAGATAGCCAGATTTGATTTTACTTTTCTTGTATTAATTACCTGATGTCAGGAGATAATATTTTAAATCTGTACCCTGAAACAAACATTTTAGTACCCTGAAACAAACAAAAAAAGTCAAAAATCTTTTCTAATAGAAAATAATAGAGCTTTGCTAGAGTGCTAAGGCCTACACTGACATTATTTCTTCCCGTTGAGTATGAATGAACCCACCACTTGTCTGTCAGTTTGTCCTACTGTGGTGGACTGTGTGCTGGTGTGATGCTGGCAGCTAGGCCTCCAGTATTTGAAATAACAGCAGGGTCACCCAGGGTGGACAGGTTTCAGTGGTGCCATAGGATCGGCACTGAACTGTGAACCACAAGGTCAGTAATTCAAACCCACTAGCTGCTCCTCAGGAACCCTATATAAGGTTGGTATGAGTTGAAACCAACTCAATGGTACTTAACAAAAGCAACAATAAGACAGGCTAGAAAGGAGAGACAGACAACTTCTGAAAGGATTGCTACTGAAAACCTTAAGAATAGTAGAGGAACATTATATGATATAGTGACAGAAGATGAGCCTGTCAGGTGCTTCTTTTTTGAGTTGTGCCCCATCAGTAAATGAAGGTCCCAAAAGCTTTGTTCCATTCTTGTCATTAAGGTCATGATTGCCTTCCAGCCTGAGGCACTCATCTTCTGGCACTATATCTAATAATGTTCCACTAGTATTAACAAGGTTTTCAGTAATTAACCATTCATAAGTGGTCTGTCTCTCTTTCTTCCTAATCTGTCATATTCTAGAAGCTCCACCGAAACCTGTCCATCATGGTTGACCCTGCTGGTACTTAAAATACTGGTGGCATAGCTTCCAGCATCACTCAATATACAAGCCACCAGTGGAGGGGTGCACAAGAATCTCTTGTCTAGACATATTCCTTACCTCTATAATGCAATATCAATCTAATTTCTTATTGGTAATCAGGGTCAATCTCACAAGTTAATACAGATTCATGAGGTGCCCAAAATAGCCAGGTGGAATTCTTAACTTCCATTACAGTGGAATCAATATTGGTGTGTCTTCAAGTAGAAGTATTGCTTCCTTTGGAGCCAAGACTTCCAGACCACAGAGTATAGGATTACGGAAACAGGGAGTCTCTTTTTTTTTTTTTTCTTTACTAAGGATAATAGTGAGTTGTGCCACTTCCATTTCTACACCTTGGTTCATGGGCCCATGAATGCTGGCTATTGGAGAAACAGCACCGTATTACACACTGGGTTAGAGCACATACAGTCTTCTGGTGAACATTACCCCAACCCTGTAAGATATTACCACCTAGTTGGCACCATAATTGTATCTTTAGATGACCAGTCCATCATTCTATTAAGTCAGCTGCTTCAGGATTGTAAGCAGCATGGTAAGGCCAGTGTATTTCATGAACATGGACCACTGCCATTCTTCATTTGCTGTGAGGTGATGCTGTGTGAAATACCATTACAATGAATAGAGCAGTCTATTAGTTCTCAGATGGTCATTTTGGCAGAAGCATTGCAAACAGAGAAGACAAATCTGTATGAAGAGTAAGTGTCTATTTTGATAAGAACAAATTGTTGCCCTTTCCACTATGGAAGTGGTCCAATGTAATCAGCATGTGACCAGGTTGCTGGTTGATCCTCCTGAGGAAAGGTTTCATATGCTAACTCAGTGTTGGTCTCTACTACTGGCAGATTTGGCATTCATAAGTGGATATAGTCAAATCTGTCTTGCTGTTGTGAAGTACCGTCGAGTCGGTTCTGACCCATAGCGACCCTGTATAAGGTTTCTGAGGAGCAGCTGGTGAGCTTGAACTGCAGACCTTGCAGGTCAAATGGCTTTGCAGTCTGGCACATTAACCCATAGCACCACACCAGGACTCCAAATCTGCCTTAGTGAGTGGAATTTCATGTTGCTGATCCCTTGCATAACCTCCATCCCTGCCACCCTAGTCACTTTGTTCATGAACCCATTTAGGCAATGACAGGAGTGGTTAGGGAAATAAAGTGGTTGCTTTCTATAGAAATGTCTTCTTATCCACTTAGTTCTTAAAATCCTCCTTTACTGAGGTTACCCTTTGCTGAGTATCCACATGAGATACCAATGTCTTTATTTTGGGGTCCATTCAGAGACGTCTATCCACATGCTGGGCTCCATAGAGTTTTCAATGGCCGATCTTTTGGAAGTAGATTGCCAAGCCTTTCTTTTAAGTCACTGTTGGGTGGAATTTAACCTCCAAGCTTTTGGTTAGCTGCTGAGCACTTTAACTTTTTAAACTAGCCAGGGACTTCTTATATCAGCTATATAACAAACTTGTCCCTCCAGATTTGGTTGAGAGTGGACCTAAATAGCTCTTTTTTGTCTCTCTTATTTTAGACCACACAAACAAGATTCAACAAATCATTGAGGACTAGCTGTGCAATATAAGATATAGTGCTAGGAATTGAGTAATATCAGTAATATCATTTCCCTAACTTAGAAATGAGTGCTGAATCTTAATAAATATCAGTTTGGGGAACTAAAAGCTAAGGTGCTCTTCCTACTCTAATTTGCTGGTATAATAAATTGTATTGAGAAACATAGGATAAGCACTGAACCACCAGGTTGGTTTGAGTTGCAAGTGGTTCAAACTCACCAGCTGCTTCTCGGAAACCCTATACAGGGTTACTATGAGTCAGTACCAACTTGACAGCACTCAGCAACAACGATCCTTGTATTCTTAGGACATATTCTAGGAAGTCATAATGTAAAATTATTTTATTTATGACTGGATTCTATTTGCAAATATTTTGTTTAGAATTACTGTGTGTTTATCAACCTACTTGAAATGATATAATTTAGAATTTATATCCATAAGTAAAATTAGTCCATAGTAATCATTGATCTTTTACTGATGAAAATCAAAGCCTTCAGTATGGGTTGCATCTCAAGGTAAAGAAAGCAAAAATCCTCACCACTGGACCAATAAACAACATGCTTATCAATGGAGAAAAGATTGAAGTTGTCAAAGACTTAATTTTTCTTGGTTCAACCATCAGTACTCATGGAAGCAGCAGCCAAGAAATCAAATGGCATATTGCAGTAGGCAAATCTGGTTCAGGAGATCTTTTTAAAGTGTTGAAGAGCAAAGATGTCAGCTTGAGGACTAAGGTGCATCTGACCCAAGCCATGGTATATTCAATAACTTTATATACATGCAAAAGTTGGACAGTGAATAAGGAAGATTATAGAAGAATTGATGAATTTGAGTTATGTTGTTAGAGGAGAATATTGAAACTGTCATGTGCTGCCAAAAGAACAAACAGGTCTGTGTTGGAAGAAGTGCAGCCAGAGTGCTCCTTGGAGGCCAGTATGGCCAGACTTCATATCTCATACTTTGGCCATATTGTTAGGAGGGACCAGACACTGGAGAGGGATATCATATTTGGCAAGGTGGAGGGCCAGAGGAAAAGAGGAAGACCCCCAACGAGATGGATTGGCAAAGTGGCAGCATCAATGGGCTCAAGTGTGACAACAACAATTGTGAGATTAGCCTAGGACTGGGCAGTGTTTCATTCTGTTCTGCATAGGGTCACTATAAGTTGGTACCAACTAAATGGCACCTAACAATAGCAACAATCATTGATTTGTCTTTATCTTATTTTAGTATTATATTTCTCTTAGATTTGCAGATGAACTAATCTTTATTGGTGGCCTAGAGTAGCGTTTATCAATTGTTGCTTGAGCCTTAACCTCTTCATAATTCAAGCCATAAACTTTTTTCTTCTGCTTTCCAGAATTAGGAGGATGAAGCACATATGGAAATGTTCTGGTAATTCTGATATACTATGCAAATACTAATGCTATTTAAATTTGTCTCCATGTTTATAACTGTGTTGGCTCCAAATAGCTTTGTGTCATCCTTTCTCTTTCCATACACTTTGCAGATTTTGTCTATTGGACTTGCAAATTTAGTTAGCTTAGATTTCCATGTTTTCCTTTGCCAAACACTAGTTCTGTGACCTTTTGTTTAATTACCAAGTAGTTTTAAACTTCACTTTCTTTATCTGTGAAATGGAGACAACAGTACCTACCTCATGTGGTGGTTATGAGGATTAAGATACTTTGATGGTCCTGTGACGTATACTTGCAAAGAGTGTAGCCTGGTGGCTAGGGCAAAAGAAGCCTACAGTAAAGCTATGTTAATAATAGGAGGTATTGACGGTTCCCAGTTGTACGGTAGCATTTTCACCTTCTAAGCAGAAGGTTTGGCTCAGTTTCTTGCCAATGCATCTCTTGCACAGTCACCACCTGCCTATCACCGGAGGTTAGCATGTTGCTATGATGCTGAACAGTGGCACTTCAGGCTAAGATGGACTCGGAAAAAAGACCTGGTGATCTACTTCCAAAATCAGTCAATGAAAATCCTATGAATCACAAGGGTAAAGCCTCCAACAAATCATGGGGATAGAATAGAACAGGACTGGGCAGCATTTTGTTCTATGAGTTGGGGCGTGGGGTGGGGGCATGAATCAATGATAGGGGAATTGATTCTGAATTCTTTCAGAGAGCTTGGATTGGCATGTTACTAAGTTTGCCTTACTGAGAATCTTACTGATACCCTGTCTTTAGTAGATGAAAAGGATTTCAACTTAGGATGGCATTCTAATATATATTGTTGTTGCTGTTAAGTGCCATCGAGTTGGCTCTGATCCATAGTGACTCTGTATAGGGTTTCCAAGGAGCAGCTGGTAAGCTTGAACTGCTGACCTCGCGGTTCAAATGGCTTTACAATCTGGCACATTAACCCATAGCAGCACACCAATATATACTATGTGTTATTTTATTATTATATTTACTGTTTAATGTTCCAAGTTGTGTGATCTCTTGGATATTTTTTGGGGAAAACCCCTGGGATTTTCCAATATTTTAGTACTCTAGAGTTTGAGGCACAATAGAACATGTTTGAAACTGTCATTATGGCAACATGCCAAACTATGTGTATCATTGTTGAAAGAAGTGGGACAAAACTCTAGGAAGCTTTTTTGTTGTTACTGATGATGTTCTCTTTATTATGCATCCTTCCTGCCAGTCAGTCTTGATTTGTACTTATGACTCAGATGTCTTCAATGTGGGCCACAGTGTTCAGAAATAGCAGCAAAACTGAGAGAAGGGCCTTTTTTTCATAGTTCAGTCTAAGCATTGACTCTAGAAGGCAAGATTTGGGCACATCACACCATGGAAAGTTGGTTTCCAGAATATTTTGAAAGAAGAATGTATATTTTTCCTTCTTTTTAAAATAGTGATTTGGATAAAAGTTTACAGAGCAAATTGATTTTCCATTTTACAATTCATACACATTTTGTTTAGTGAAATTGATAACAACACCCACAATCTAACAGCAGTCTACACTTCCTCCCTGTGCTTACCATTTTCCTTCATCCTTCTTTTCCTATCCCTTCCTACCTTCTGAGCTTTATCTGCCATTTTGATTTCTTATGGCTGACTGTTATAATGAGTGCATACTTCACCTTATAAGCCTGTTTATCTTATAACTGAAAGATGAGCTGCTGGGGTAAGTTCAGTTTCAGACTTAAAGGGTTACTAAGGGCCATATTCTTGTGGGTTTCACAAGTTCTTATCAGAAAAATAGTTGTTGTTAAATGCCATCAAGTCAGTTCCAACCCATAGTATCCTGGTATAGGATCTCCAAGGAGCAGCTGGTGAGTTTGAACTGATGTCCTTTTGGTTCAAACTGACTGTGTGGTCGAATACTCTTCCTACAATACCACACTAGTAAACATAGTCTTTTTATGTGATTTCAAGTAGTGGTCCACATTTTTTTCCCTCTTTATCCAGGACTTCCTATTGCTATTCCTTTCAGGGTAGTCATCTAGTTTTTCTAGATAGGACAACATCTAGTTTTTCTGTTATCAGGATAGTAATGAATAAAGTTCACATGGTCCGCTAGATATGTGGACTAATTGTTTCCTTGTGTCTTTGAATTTCCTCACTTTTCTTTGCTTCAGATGGCGAAAAACCAATAGTTGCACTTTAGAAGGCAGCACACAAACTTTTAAGGTCTTAGCTGCTATTCACTGAAGTAGGCTGCAAAAGATTGTGTTTCTGGACTGTGTTATGCCAAATGACCTTATCATCCCCAAGAATATGTTTCTGAACCCCAGGGCTCATTGATTCATTCCCTCGAGGTGTCTGGTTATAGTTAGGAAGTTTTTATAACTTTGTTCTCTATAGTCATAAATATATTTACAGTAATATGTATAAATGTCTTTAGTGTTTAATGCATCAAATCTGTTCTTCAGATGATCTCTAAATTCAGGAGGGATAAATTCAAGGTCATATTTTGGCTCTCGTAGACTTGTTTTCATTTTCTTCATTTTCAGTTTGAATTTGCATATCAGTAATTGATGGTCTGTTCCACAGTCTGCCCCTGGCCTTGTCTTCACTGATGAAATGGAGC
>NW_006408625.1:4555648-4559567 GCF_000296735.1 Chrysochloris asiatica
GAGATGGATCAGCCAGGTGACATTATTGATGGGATCAAGTGTGGCGGCGGTAGTGACGTTGGCCCAGGATCGGACATTGTTTCGTTCTGCTGTGCATGGGGTCGCTATGAGTCGGTTCCGACTCGATGGCACCTGACAACAACAACATGTATAAATGTTGTTGTTAATTGCTGTTGAGTCAGTTCTGACTCATAGTGATTCTGTATAGGGTTTCCCAGGAGTGGCTAGTGAGTTTCAACCACTGACCTTGTGGTTCAAACTGACCTTGTGGCTCATTGTTTATCCACAGCAAGTAACTCTATAAACCTTTTCTTGAATTTTACAGTAGTGGTCTCAAACAATATTTGTCGTTATGTAATTGACTTATTTCACTCAGCATAATGTCTTCTAGGTTTATTGATGTTAGGAGGTGTTTCACAAGTTCATTGTTAATATTGTGCGGTATTCTATTATGTATGTGTGTACTATAGTTATCAAACCCATTCATTCCCTGATGGGCACTTGGGTTGTTTCATCTTTCTGTTATTGTTAATGAAGCTGGGATGAACATGAGTGTACCCACATCTGTTTGTGTCACAGCTTTTATTTCTCTAGAATATATACTACTAGTGGCAATTCTTGGTCATACAGTATTTCTATTTCCAACTTTTTTAAGAAGCACCATAACTTTTCCACAATGGTTGTACTGTTTTACTGTGCCATCAGCAGTGCATGAGGGTTCCAGTCTCTCCAGAATTTCTATGTTTTTGAACTTCATTATTATTACTGGGGTGAGATAATACCATATGGCTGATTTGATAGTATCTGCATGCACCATGCATCTGCCAGTTTGTCATACTGTAGGGGTTTATGTGTGGCTGTGATGCTGGAAACTTTGCCAGTGGTATTTTAAATACCAGTAGGCTACACCCATGATGGACAGGTTTCAGCTGAGCTTCCAGACTAAAACAGACTACAAAGAAGGAGCAGTGGAATACTTCTGAGTTTATCCACTGAAAACCTTATGAATAGTAGTGGAACACTGCCAGCACCAGAATATTGAATACTGAAACATGATGAAGAGCAGTAGAATAATGTCGGATATAATGCCAGAAGATGAGCTCCTCAGGTTGGAAGTCACTTAAATTATGATGGGGAAGGATCTGCTTCCTCAAAGTTGAGCTGACAGTGATGATGTGAATGGAATAAAGCTTCATATGCTGATGGGGCACAACGCAAAATGAGGAGAAACAGCTGTAATAACCCATTAATAATCAGAACATGGAAATACAAAGTATGAATCTAAGAAAATTGGAAAGAACACGTAAACATTGATAGCCTATGCACTAGTGAGTTGAAATGGACTGGTATTGGCCATTTTTAATCTGACTCTAATAGCATAGTTGTTATGGGCTGCTAAACTGAAGATCAGCAATTCAAAACTGCCAGCCATTCCATGGGAGACAGATATAGCTTTCTGCTTTCATGAAGATTTATAGCCTGGGAAACCTTATGTAGGGGCCCTATGAGTCAGAACCATTAGCCAAAACAAGGCCAGGGCAGACTGTGAAACAGACCATCAATTGCTATTATGCAAGTTCAGGCTAAAGCTGAAGAAAATTAAAACAAGCCCATGAGAGCCAAATATGAACTTGACCACATCCCACCTGAATTTAAAAATCATCTAAAGAACAGATTTGATGCATTAGACACCAGTGACCCAAGATTAGAAGAGCTGGATGACATCAAGAGCATTGTACATGAAGAAAGGAAAAGTCATTAAGACAAGAAAGAAACAAAACAACAAAATGGATGTCAGAAGAGACTCTGAAACTTGCTCTCCAGGGTAGAGGTACAAAAGAAAATGGAAGAAATGAGAAAGTAAAAAAGCTGAACAGAAACTACAAAGGACAGCTTAAGAAGACAAAATCAAGTATTGAAATGAAATGTGCAAAGATCTGGAGTTAGAAAACCAAAAGGGAATAGCACAGCTTATCTCCATCTGAAAGAACTGAAGACAAAACTCAAGCCTCAACTTGCAATATTGAAAGATCCTATGAGCAAAATATTGAATGATGCAGAAAGCATCAAAAGAAGATGGAAGAAAGAAAGACACAGTCACTGCACCAAAAGGAAATGGATGGTTTCATTTCAAGAGTGAATGTGATCAAGAATCAATGATATTAAAAGGAAGAAGTCCAAGGTGCTCTGAAGACACTGGCAAAGAACAAGGTTCCAGGAATTGATGGAATACAAATTGAAATCTTTCAACAAACTGTAGCAGTGGAGGCACTCTCTCATCTATTCCAATAAATTTGGAAGGCAGCTACCTAGCCAACTGATTGGAAGAGATTCATAATTGTGCCCATTCCAAAGAGAGGTGACCCAATAGAATGTGGAAATCATCAGTCAATATCATTAATATCACATGCAAGAAAAATTTTGCTGAAGATAATTCAAAATGACTGCAAGAATACATTGACAGGGAACTGCCAGCGGTTCAAGCCAGATTCAGACAAGGCTATGGAATGAGGGATACCATTGCTGACATCAGACGGATCTTGACTTAAAGCAAAGAGTACCAGAAAGATATTTATCTGTGCTTTATTGACTATACTCATGCTTTTGAATGTGTGGATCCTGAAAAGTTATGCACAACATTGCAGAAAATGAGTATTATGGGACACCTAATCGTGCCTATGAGGAACCTGTATATGAAGAGGTAGTCATTTGATGTGGTGCTGTGGTTAATGCACTGGACTATAAGTTTAGTGTGAACTGCAAGGACAGCAGTTGAAGATTACCTTGGAACCCTATATAGGGTTGTTATGAGTCAGAACTGACTTGACTTGATGGCAATGAACAACAACAGGGGACAATGAATGATTTAAAATAGGAAAGATATGCATTGAGGTTGTATTCTTTCACCATATGTATACAATCTGTATGCTGATCACATAATTCAAGAAAGTGGATAATATGAAGAATGTGGCATCAGGACTTGAGGAAGACTCATTAACTACCTACAATATGCAGATGTTATAATATTGTTTGATGAAAGCAAAGAGGACGTAATTACTTACTGAGGAAGATCAAAGAGACTACCTTGTTTGTTCTTGAAGTGATACACTTCAAAATAAAGAAAACAAAAATCCTAAGCACTTGATCAACAAATAACATCATGGCAAATGGAGAAAAGTTTGAAGTTGTCAAAGACTTCATTTTTCTTGGATCCACTATTAACATGCATGGAAGCAGCAGTCAAGAAATCAAACGAATTATAGCTTTAGGCAAATCTGATTCACAAGACCTGTTTAAAGTGTTCAAGAGCAAAAATGTCAGTTTGAGGATTAAGGTGTGCCTGATCCAAGCCAGGGTATTTTCAGTAGCTTCATGTGCATGTGAAAGTTGAATAGTGAATAAGAAAGACCATAGAATAATTGATACATATGAGTTATAGTGTTAGAGAAGAATATTAAAAGTATCATGGACTGCTCTAGAAGAAGAAGAAAAAAATCTGTGTTGAAAGAAGTACAGCCAGAATGCTTCTTAGAGGCCAGGATGTCATACTTCTGACATATCAGGTGGAACTAGTTCTTGGAGAAGGATGTAATGCTAGGTAAAGTGGAGAGTCAGTGAAAAAGAGGACAACCCCCAATATGTTGGATTGGCACAATGGCAATAGGATGGTGTAAGGCCAGGCAGTGCTTTGTTCCATTATGCATATGGTTTCTATGAGTCATAACCCACTTAATAGCACCTAACAGCAGTAACAAATGGAGTCCTAAGGAGCTCTTGCAGCATAATTGGGCAGCTAATGCTAAGGTGCGCCAGACCCAAGCCATGGTATTTTCAAAACCTCATATGGATGCGAAAGCTGGACAGTGAATAAGGAAGATTGTAGAAGAATTGATGCCTTTGAGTTGTGGTGTTGGAGGAG
>NW_006408625.1:4561213-4574389 GCF_000296735.1 Chrysochloris asiatica
TCTGAAAAACATCTTAAAGGAAGTTCTGTGGACTGAGAACCAACAAGAACACACAACTACAGAATGACATACATGGCAGCATCAACCTGAACTCAGTTGACAAATGGAAGAGTCAAGAACAGAATAAAATTATAAGAACAGAGGAGCGTGCACTTCTGATCAGGGAGGAGGCAGGGTGGGCACTGCTAACCACTTGGGCAGAAGGGGGTAGGGGCTGCCCTCCACAGGGCAAAAAAAAAGAAAAACGGTAAGGAGGTAGGGTGTATTAAAGTCTCCTATTATATTGTGGAAAGGAGCACTGGTAGCTTAGTGGTTACGAATCGGGCTGCCAATCCCATGGTCAGCAGTTCGAAACTACCAGCTGCTCTGTGGGAGAAAGATGAGGCTTTCTGCTCCTGTAAAGATTGACAGCCTCAGAAACCCTGTACAGGGTCGCTATGAGTCGGAACCAACTCCACGACACATAACAACAACAAATTATATTGTGGAGTTGTCTATTTCTCATTTCAATTCTGTTTAAATTTGATTCATGTATTTTGAGTCTCTTTCATTGGGTGTGTTGGGGCTATGGGATAAAGCAGTAGATCTCAAGGTTGGTTTGAACTACAAGGTTGACAGTTCAAATTCACCACCTACTCCTTGGGAACCCTATACAGGGTCACTATGACTTGGTGGCTCTTACCAACAACAAATCCAATCATTGGGTGTGTAAATACTTATGGTTATGTTCTCTTGGTGGATGGACCCGTCAGTCATTATATAATGCCCTTCTTTTTTGCTTTTGCTGGATTTTGCCTTTAAGTTTATTTTATTAGGAATTCATATTCCATTCCTGCTTTAAAAAATTGCCATTTGTTGATATATATTTTTTCAATCTTTAATTTTTAGCCTATTTTTGTCTTTAGGTTTAAGGTGTGTCTCCTGTACATAGTAAATTGATGGGTTGTGGTTTTTTTCCCATTCTATTTCTGTCTCTTAACTGGTACACTTAATTCATTTACATTCAATGTAATTATTAATAGGTATGAATTTACTGTTGCCATTTTGATATGTGGGATTGTGTATGTGTGTGTGTGTGTTATTGTTGTTAAGTGCCACAGAGTTGGCTCTGACTCACAGTGACCCTGTATGGGTTTCGAGGAGTGACTGGTGATCTTGAACTGCTGATATTGCAGATTTACTGCATTTTCTTCATTTTTTCTTGATTGTTCTTCTAACAAATCAGTATTAAGATAGTTGAGTTTAATTTCATCAGGTCTTTTCCAATGATTCAGTTCTACTTTTTTGTCTTCCAAAGAAATGCATTACCTATTTCTATGAATTTAGTATTAATCTTTGTGATTTCTATTTGCTATTTTTATATGCTTTCTAATATTTCACTTGTTTTGTCTATTTGTTTCTGTATTTTTTTTTTGAAATTTTCTAAATTTTTGTCTATGTTTGCTTTGATTTTTAAAATGTTTTCCTCATTCTTTCTCTCAGTCTGTTGTAGGTACCTAAATGTAATTCTTTTGAATTCCTTCCCAGGTAGTTGTAGCAATGTTTCTTCCTCCATTAGATTTTCTGACTGTGTTTTGGTGACTTATGTGAGTCATCTTGTACTGTTGTGTGTATGTGATTTGAAATGGTTTGCTGTATCCAAGACATTGTAATGTTATTGTTGTAATTTGTGGATTGCATGTTGGTTGTATTCACCTTATTTTGAATTTTTTTTTCTTAATGTGTCTGGGCATCAGGGTGGGCATATTACTTTGGACACTAGTATGTCAGCTCTGGGCACTAGCCACCTGTCCTTGGTGGATATAATAGCAGGTGGCAGCTTGGGCTCACGTTTCTGGTTGTTGATCGTGCAGCGCAACTGAGGGCAGACTTGGCAGGTGTTGGCTGCCATCTGCCATTGATCCAGTGGTACTGATGTGGGTGGTGGCACTCACCCACGGGTAGGCTGATAGATATGCTGGGCATTTTGGGGCAGGGTCACTGGCTCCCAGATGCTGGAGAAAGATCAAAAAAAGGGGGCAGGAGAGGAAGAAAATAAAATAAAAACATAAGTGGGGAGGGAGAAAAAAGAAAAAGAGAAAAGTGAAAAGAAAGACCAATGGCACAGTAGCCACCAAGCCCCAAGGCATCCTAAAGATGGTATGCTGCATAAGGACACTGATGAATGTGCAGGGTTGGGGTGGGCACTACTGAACACAGACATGGCAGGGATGGGGGAGACACCCACTTGAACCAGATCAAAAAAATAAATAAATGTGGGGGAGGAAGAGGAAAAAAACAGAAAAAAAACAAAACAAAACAAGGAGGTAGGAAGAGGGATGACTGAGAAGAAAGAAAGAAAGAAAAAACCCTCCCCTCACTGTCCCCCACTCCAAATAGCTGTGACAGCTGTTAGCTGCCAAGCACAACTCTAGTGTAGTGAGGATCGAGTGCTCTTCCCAGTGGCCCTGTACCAGCAGCCCTGGAGCAGTGGGTATAGTGACGGTGGAAGTGGGACTGGGCACCCACTCTCACAGATCAACAAAATTGGGAAGGGATAAAGTAAGAAAGAGAAAAGACAGAAAACAAGGGGCAGGGGTATGATAGGAAATAACTAAGAAGAAGGTAGAAGGGAAAATAGTTTTTTTTTAAAAAAAAGAGAAACGCATCACAGTTCTGTTGACAGTGGTAATCTCCAAACACAGTGCAGGAGAATGCACTTCTGACTAGGGATGGGTTGGGATGGGTGCTACTAGCCATGTGGGTGGGTGAGGGAAGAAGGCTCCCTCTCTATGGAATTTAAGGAAGGAAAACATGCAAAAGATGAGGAAGGAAAAAGGAAAGAGAAAAGAAAAGGGGTGGTGGTGCAGAGAGAAGTGTTAAGAAAAAAGGAAAAGATTAAAAACACAAAAGCTGCACAGCATTGGCAACCGTGGAGGGTTTGACTGGCCACTAGGTTGGTGGACATGGGGCCATGTCTCCAATCACTGGGAGGTTGTGGAAGGCAAGTGCGGGAGGTGCCCAATCCCTGGTGTGGGCACTAGTGCAATCCTGGGTAAGCAGAGACAGCTGATTCCTGTGCTGACAATAATTCAAAATGGCCACATTGTGCCCACAGTTTACTGGCAGTTTATTGCTCTTTGTTCACTGTTTTCATTCGGTCTCTTCCTCTCCTTGGTATTTATATATACTTCTTTAGCCTTTACTTTGAAACTCTGAGTTTCTTGTTTGTCATTCATATATGTTTCATTTGGGTTTCTCGAGTCTTTGTTGTAGAAGGTTTGGATAATGTATCTACCTAGTCACCATCTTGGATGCTCCACTGAGAAATATTTATTTTTATTCACAAAATTAACTTGAGGGGGTGTTATAAAATTTCTACTTGGTGTGCTGTGTGAATAGCTTGACTACAAAGAATAGACCTAAACCTTTAAGATATTTTTTCTTAGTCAGTTTTTCCTTAGCATTGACCATTGTGGTTATTTTCTTGTTTGTAACAACTCAGCAGTGTTCTGTGTGGAGTGTTCCTGTGAGCCTTGTTTGTGTTCATTCACCAGAGTAGAAAATCATAGGGTTCATGTAATTAGCAGTTTAGAAAAATATCAACAAACAGATGTGTCTTCTGTTGCTAGAAAATGTTGAGCCTGGGAGACCACCCTGAGGAGGCAGTGACATCTCTGGGGACTTATGTGCAGAAATGCCTTTCACTGTGCAGAGTTCATGGGGACACACAGGGCTGCGGAGACATAATTGCTGTTTTTCTCCAACATTTTATTTAGGAGGAGGAAAGCTATTTTAATGTGGCTATGTGAGCAAGAAAATGATGGATTTATCTGCCTGGTTTCCTTCAAAAGCAGCTAAAAATATATGTAGTTTTCACCAGGTGACAAAGCTCTGTTAAAATTCAACATCCCCTCCCTAAATTTCATATCCACCTTGATTTAGGCAAAATTTGAGTGATTTTGTAGATCTCTTTGGGGGACATAAGTAAGATATTAAGTTTGCAGAAACCTCTTATGAGCATCACTTAGTACCAGGGGTATGCTGGAGTTGGTTTCCTCTGAATATGGTATGTGAGAGCCAGCTGATTGAACGCATCTCTTCCCAAACCCACAGACAGTGGCTCTGTGTGGTAGCTTGAAACATGCCATGCTATGAGTAATTTAGAGTCTCTGTGTGGTACAAATGTGAGTTACTTGACTGCTAACCAAAAGGTTGGGAGTTTGACTCTATCCAGAGATGCCTTGGAAGAAACGCCTGGTAATCTGTTTTAGAAAAAAAAACAAAAACCATGAAGCACAGTTCTACTCTGACGTGTGGTTGGCATCAGTCTGAATTTATTTGATTATTGGTATGAGTCTGAATTTATTTGATTGCAACTTAATTAAAAATATAAGATGAAAATCAGTATTCAATATAAATCATCCTCAAAGACAACTGGTTGTCAATGATTTACCAGCACATCAGCATTCTCCATCCTGACTCTGCTGCTGTTTTAAGATATATGCTTTTTAAAAATTTTAATTTTATTTTGGTAATATATGTATATATAAACATTTGTCTTTGTAACCAATTTTAAGTGTGCAGGTCATTGACATCAATTATATTCACCATGCTGTGCAATCACCCTCACTACCCATTTCCAAATGTTTTCCATCATCTCAAACAGAGACTCAGTACTTAATGCGCTGGACTACAAAGCTGGGTTGAATCATAAGGTTGGCCATTCAAACTCACCAACTGCTCCTTGGAAATCCTATACAGGATCACTATGGGTTGGAACTGACTCGACGGCACTTCACAACAATAAAAAAAACAACAACATTTCAGTGGGAGTTCCCTATTTTTCTCCTTTCTGTGCCTGGAAACCATTAATAAATTTCTGTCTCTATGCATGTTCTATTCTAGATACTTCATACAAGTAGAATCCTAATATTTATTCTCTTGCATCCATATTATTTCACTTAGCATAAAGTTTTTGAAATTTATTTATATTGTGGTATGTATCAGAACTTTATTCCTCTTTATGGTTGAAGAATATTCTATTGCATAGTTATGCTACATTTTGTTTATACGTTTATCTGTTTCTGGCACTTGAGTAAGGAGCCTTGATAGCATAGTGGGTTGCACATTAGGCTGGTAGCTGAAAAGTTAGCAATTTGAATCCACCAGCAGCTCCATGGGAGAAAGATGAGTCTTTCTGTTCCTGTAAAGATTTACAGCCTCACAACCCCTGTACTGGGTTGCTATGAGTTGTAACTGATTTAAGAACATACAGCAGTAACACCTAAGAGATATATTTCTTGTATTCCACAATCTATGAAGATGGCTTCTATGACATGTTCCTCTTTGGAACAGCAGGTGAGTTTTATTTCTAAAGTGGATAGTTAACTCCCTGCTTCCACTTACCCTTCTTTGAACAGTGATACCTCAACTTCGATCCACTGTTTGCACATTATTCCCTTGTTCAACCTCAGCCTAGGGCTTTTGGCAGGGTGCACTTCTGGTTCCAATCTGGAGCCTGTGAGTGAAGCCAAATCCATTATCCCCCTCAGGCAGAGTAATTGGCTCAGGCCTGGGCACATGGTTCATTTGCACTGATGAAGCAAGTGAGACTTTTGCTGAGCCTTCTGGAAGAGAGGCATTTACTCTTTTTTTGCTGGAATTACACTACAAAGATGTAAAATTTTGAGTAGCTGCTGCCATCTTGCTATAGCACAAAAGCTCCAACATTGAGAAGTGAAGTCAGCTCAGAGGATGTGGAATCCAGAGACGGAGGGACCCAACTGGGACCTGGTAGCACTGTTCCTCTTTGATGTCCTGCCTAATGCCTGCTCTTCCTATTGACTTTTCAGTTATGTGAGACTATGTGCTTCATTTTTACTGAAGTCATTCAAGGTTGGGCTTTCTACTGCTAACACTACAAATCACTGGCACAACTGGGAATTTGCCAATTCATTTCTTCCTGGTTTCTTAAGGAGTATTGTGTTAACTCTTATGCTGTTTAGGGAACTTGCCTCTAGGTTTCATTACTTGCTATGATACAGTTTACTTTATACATTTTATAATGACTAAAGATTATTCTTAGATAAATAGAAGTTATTTACAAATATCTACTTCTACCAGTTTGAACACAAATGAAAAAGATACTGGAGAATTTAAAGTTAAGAACACTTGATTTAACTGGCTGCTTCAATCTTCAGAAACAGGATTTGATTCCAAGAAAGAAAGAACATTTGAACAATCCTGTAATTCATTAGTGTGGCCCCTCACAACAAGTACTCTTCTGATATGTCTAAAGTAAGTGATCACTGTAAGCCAAGGAAGAACATAGTCTTTCTGCCATCATCCAAATCCATGTCATTCAGTCTCATGGGAAATACTCTTCTTTGATCTACAGAGGACACTGTGTCAATAACCATATTGTAATCTTCTCAACTCTTGTTCTTGGGCAAGAAAGATGAGTCTAATGCACTTGGATTCAGACCTTTTTCCAATCCCAGATTTACCAACATGTAAATACAACCAGAATGTTCCTTAGAAGAGAGGATGGTGAGACTTTGACTCACTTACTTTAGACATATCATTAGGAAAAACCAATTGCTAGAAAAGCACAATGTTTGATACAGTGTCAGCAAAAATGAGGAAAATTATCAATGAGATGGATTGACATAATAGTTACAATGAACTTGCACATACCAACTATCATGAAAACAGCATAGGACTAGGCAACATTTCATTCTGAAATACACAGGACCACTATGAATCGGAGCCAACTAACAACAGTGTAGCTTTGTGCATTGTCTTGAATGTGGCAGGTCCTGTAACAGGACAGAAAGATTATCTTTATGAATAAGTAACTTGCCTGACAGAGTGAAGCACACAAGAAGCAAACATATTACATTTATACTAGCAAGCAGATCATCTTGGCCTCCAAGGAGCACTTTGGTTGCATGTCTTCCAACACAGATCTGTTGGTTCTATGGTCAATCCATGGCACTTTCAATATTCTCCTCCAACACCATAACTCAAAAACATCAATTCTTCTACGGTCTTCCCTATTCACTGTCTAGCTTTCACATGCATATGAGGTTATTCACAATACCATGGCTTGGGCCAGGCACACCTTAGTCCTCAAGCTGACATCTTTGCTCTTCAGTACTTTAAAAAGGTCTTGTGCAGCAAATTTGCCTAGTGCAATACGTTGTTTGATTTCTTGACTGCTGCTTCCATGAATGTTGATAGTTGATCCAAGAAGAATGAAGTCCTTGACAACTTTAATCATTTCTCTGTTGATAAGAATGTTGTTATTGGTCCAGTGGTGAGGATTTTTGTTTTGTTTACATTGAGATGTAATCCATACAGAAGGCTGTACTCTTTGATCTTCATCAGTAAATGTTTTAAGTCCTCTTCACTTTCAGCAAGCAAAGTTGTATCATCTGCATATCGCATGTTGTTAATGAGTCTTCCTCCAATCGTGATGCCATTTTTTCTTCATATAATGTGGATGTTGTTGTTGTTAAGTGCCGTTGAGTCGGTTCCAACCCATAGCGATCCTGCATGGGTTTCCAAGGAGCAGCTGGTGAGCTTGAACTGCCGACTTTGCAGTTCAAATGGCTTTGCAGTCAGGCCCATGAAGTCATAGTGCCATACCAGGGGTACTAAAATTATACTAAATGCTAAAAACATACTGAAGGCTATAGTTTTTGAACTTCATTAATAAGTGGAAGCTTTCAGCCAGCAAGGTTGTGTCGTTTTTTTCATATTGTCCAACTTCTTGGATTAATAAATCTGGTAAAAAGATACAACTCTGATGCATACCTTCCCTGATTTTAAACCCCACTGTACTCCCTTGTTCTGTTTGAAAGATTGCCACTTGGTCTTTGAACAGTTTCCACATAAGCACAATAGGATGTTCTAGAATTATCATTCTTAATAATATTATTCATAATTTGCAATGATTCACACAGTCTAATATCTTTGCATACTCAGTGAAATACAGGTAACATCCTTCTCTGCTTTTTGTCCAAAGCCATTTGATATCAGCAATGATATCCCTCATTCCACATCTTCTTAATTCTGGCCTGAAGTACATGGTTCTTCCCTAGGAGCATTTGCTACAGTTTACAGATGTGAGTTCTCAAGGCTATTCCATTCTTTTTCTGTGTGGGAAATTTTACTAAGCTGTCAAATTAGCATAGCCTTCTGTTTCAGATAGACCTAGGTTCACAAATAGTAGCATATAGGCTGCCAGGTCCCTCTCCTAAGCACACAGTAGACATTGTTAATTGATCATGTCATTGTCCTGAACTTGGATGCAGCATCATAATCATTCCCCCAAAAAATGTCAGGCAGTTACTACTTAACTGTTGGAGTTGACTCAAAACATAACTCCCAATTGCCATCCTGGAAAGAATATTCTTGGAAACATTTGAATGTAACAACTAGATTATCAAGCTTTCCACTGACATATAAATCACAGGCTGTTATTTAATGGTGGCAAATCCCTACTTCTTTCTCAGGGCTCAGCTCAGCCAACATCTCTTCTGCACACCCTCTACAGCCTCCTAGACAAAGCTGATTACTTCTTTACATCTGTGATGTTGTGAACATGCTTATCATACAAGGTTGTTGCTAGTTGCTGTAGAGTAGACACTTATTCATGGTGACCATGTGTGCAGTGTAGAATTGATCCATAAGGTTTTCAAGACTATGACCTTCCTGAAATGGATCATCAGGCCTGTCTTCTTAGGTCTTTCTGGGTTCTAAGTTCAAACAGTCAATATTTCAGCTAGTAGTTGATTGCTTGATCATTTACACACCCTGTCATTCTATCATTTTCCATCTCCTTGTTCATCTAATTCCCTGAATTTAGGCCTCTTCAATGGCAGGCCCATCACCCAACTGTCAGTTTTTTTTAACTGTGATGGTTTACATGTTGCTATGATGCTGGAAGCTATACCACTGGTGTTTCAAATATCAACAGGGTCATAGCTATGGATTGAATTGTAGTCTACACAAATACATGTTGTAAATCCTAACCTCTATGCTAACGGCTATAATCCCATTTGGAAATGGATTGTCTTTGTTATGTTAATGAGACAGGACGAGAGTATGGGGTGTACCATGAGTCAATATCTTTTGAGATATAAAAGAGACTAAACAAGCAAACTTCTGGTGTGATGCTGTGGGATAATGTACTGGACCACAAGGTCAGTTTGAACCGTAAGGTCAGTTCAAATTCACAAGCTGCTCCTTGGAAACCCTATACAGTGTCACTATGAGTTGGAACCAACTCAACAACACTTAACAACAGCAACAAACAAGCAAACTAAGAAGAGAGGTGACAACCACACAAGGATTGCCCAGGAGAAGAAGCCAGAAAATGACTGGAACTAATTGAAAGATTCAGCAAAGTGGGAGGGTATAAAATGTAAAAATTATATTAATGATTTCATCATCCTAATGGCTAAGATGATATATTCTTCCAGTCTCAGTTTCTTGTAGTAGTGTTTTGTAATTTTGTTTGTATAGGTCTTTTGTATCTCTGGCTGTATTTATTCCTAGGTATTTCCTCATTTGGGTGGCCATTGTAAATTATATTATTTACCTTGTTTCTTTTTAAGCTCTTTTTATTGTTAAGGAATCTGACTGTTTTTAATACCCTACAACTTTGTTGAATCTTTCAATTAGTTCCAATCATTTTCTTGCTCAAGCTTGGGATTTTCTGTGTATAGAATATTATCATCTACAAAAAAAGATAGTTAACAATTCTTCTGTACCAATTTAAAACAAGAGTCCTGGTATGATGCTGTAGAATAAACACTCAACCATAAAGTTGGTTTGAGTTTCAGGGTCAGCAGTTCACACTCACCAGCCACTCCTTGGAAACCCTATATAGGATCACTATGAGTCAGAACCAACTCAATGGCACTTACCAACAATAATAACTAAAGAGGAACAGAGTAGGAGGCCTCATATTTCCCAATCTTAAAACCTACTATATAACATGGTAATTAAAACTGCCTGATACTGGTACATGGCAGACCCATAGAGCAATAGAACAAAACTGAGAACCAGAAGTAAATCCATCTGTCTTTGGACAACTGACCTTTGACAAAGGGCCCAAACTCATTAAATGGGGTAAATGATAGCCTCTTTGGCAAATAGTGATGGGAAAATTGGATATCCATTTGCAGAAAATGAAACAGGATCTGTATCTCATACCATATTAATAAAGAACTAAAAATGGATTGAAGGCCTTAAAGTATAAAAACCATTAAAGAAAAAATATGGACATATTTAGGGGTTTTAATACATGGCATAAAAACAGTGTCAAAGACAATTCAAACCACACAAACAGCAGAAAACAAACTTGATGACTGTGAACTTCTGAAAGTTAGAGATTTATGTGCACAAATAGTAAAATGGAAACCACAGATTGTGGGAAAAATTTTGGTAATGACATATCAAACAAGGGACTAATCTTTAAAATTTATGCAAAATTTCAACACATCAACAACAAAAAGACCAATAATTTAATTTAAAAATGGGCAGAAGACATAACAGATACTTCATCAAAGAAGACATGAAGGCAGCCAACAAACACATGAAGAAATACTCATGATCATTAACCAGAGAGATGCAATCCAAACAACAGTGAAATATCATCTTGGCTCAGCATTAATAGCAAAGTAAAAACCAAAACCAAAACCCTAGGAAACAACAAATGCTGGCAAGGGTATGGAGAGACTGAAACCTTCATTCTTTGCTGATGGGATTGTAAAATGGTACAACCACTATGGAAAACAATATAGTACTTTCTTTTGTTGGAAATTACCATATGATCCAGCAATCTCACTGTTGTTGTTGTTAAGTGCCATTGAGTCAGTTCTGACCCATAGCCACTCTGTGTAGTTTCCAAGGAATGATTGGTGACCTTGAACCACTACATTGCAGTACAAACCAACTTTGCAGTCCAGTGCATTAGCCCACAGTGCCACATCAGGACTCCAGCAATCCCACTACTAGGGAAATATTCTAGAGAAATAAGAGTCATGATACAAATAGATATATGTACATCTATCTTCCTTGTAGTACTATTCACAAAAGCAAAAGTATGGAAACAATCTAAATACCCATCAGTGAATGAGTAGTTAAACCATGATATATACATGAAATGGAATTCTATGCAATATTAAAAAGTAATGATGGATCTGTGAAACATCTCATAGCATGGATGAACTTGGAATACATTGTGCTGAATGAAATTAATCACAAAAGGATTAATATTGGAGGAAGACTTATTAACAACCTGAGATATGCAGATGATACAACCTTGCTTGCTGAAAGTGAAAAGGACTTAAAATATTTACTGATGAAGATCAAAGAGCACAGCCTTACGTTGGATTACAACTCAATGTAAAGAAAACAAAAATCCTCACCACTGGACCAATAAACAGCATTCTTATCAATGGAGAAGAGATTGAGGTTGTCAAGGACTTCATTCTTCTTGGATCAACTATCAACACTCGCAGTCAAGAGATCAGACGACATAATGCATTGGGCAAATCTGCTGCACAGGAACTTTTTAAAGTATTGAAGAGCAGAGATGTCAGCTTGAGGACTAAGGTGCGCCTGACCCAAGCCATGGTATTTTCAATAACCTCATATGGATGCGAAAGCTGGACAGTGAATAAGGAAGATCGTAGAAGAATTGATGCCTTTGAGTTGTGGTGTTGGAGGAGAATACTGAAAGTGCCATGGACTGCCAAAAGAACCAATAGATCTGTTTTGGAAGAAGTGCAACCAGAGTGCTCCTTGGAGGTCAAGATGGCTAAGCTTCGTCTCTCATACTTTGGACACATTGTCCGGAAAGAACAGTTGCTGGAGAAGGATGTCATGCTGGGTAAGGTGGAGGGTCAGAGAAAAAGAGGAAGACCCCCAACGAGATGGATCAGCCAGGTGACATCATTGATGGAGTCAAGTGTGGCAGTGGTAGTGAGGTTGGCCCAGGATCGGACATTGTTTCGTTCTGCTGTGCATGGGGTCCCTATGAGTCGGTTCCAACTCGATGGCACCTGACAACAACAACAAAAACTACTATTATAAAAATCAAGAACATTTTCACACAAAAAGAAACATTCTTTGACAGTTGTTAAGTACCATCGAGTCAGTTTTTTTCCATAGTGACCCTGTTTAGGGTTTCCGAGGAGCTGCTGGTGAGCTTGAACTGCTGACCTTACTGTTCAAACAGGTTTGCAGTCTGGCGCATTAACCTACAGTGCCCCACCAGGACTCTCTTTGACAGTTATCATGGAATAAATCACTAATTAGAGAGTAAGCACACATTAACTGGGGTGAAAGTGGAGGTCAGCAAAACAGATCAAAGCAAAGGAAGACCCTAGGAGTATAAGAGTTGCAAACTCACCCTCTCCCACTGCCATTGAGTTGATTCTGACTCATAGCAACCCTGTAAGACAGAGTAGGACAGGTCCACAGAGTTACCAAGATTGTGAATCTTTGTAGGGGCAGACAGCCTCATCTTTCTTCCCTTGATAGGTTTGAAGTTAGGAGTTAGCAGCCCAACATATAACCCACTGGACCACCAGGGTCTTTAGAATTAAAGGCAATAGAGGTAAATACTATTATATAAACAATCCAGAAATAACAGTAATAACAATAATCTATGAGTATACATAGATAGGAGTCACTGGGCTACAAAGTCATTTGAATCTCAAAGTCGGCAATTCAAGCACGCCAGCCTCTCCTCAGATGCTCTGTAATACATATATAAACATGCTAGGTGAGCAGGTATGGAAGGGTATTCATATACCCAGGAATATATATCTCTATAGAGAGATTTGACTGGAGTCCTGGTGTGGTGCTGTGGGTTAATGCACTGGACTGCAAAGTCAGTTTGAATTGCAAGGTAGGCCGTTCAAGTTCACCAGCCACTCCTTGAAAACCCTGTACAGGGGTCTCTATGGCTCAGAATTGACTCTACGGCACTTGACAACAACAACATACAGAGCCAGGCATACTAGGTGAGCAAGTATGGAAGGATATTCACCTATCCATGAATATATATAGAGAGATTTGACTGAGGATATTCTACATATGTATTTACATGGGCTGTATATATATATATATATCAAGATATATAAAGAGTATTTTGTTGTTGTTGTTAGGTACCAT
>NW_006408625.1:4575284-4576550 GCF_000296735.1 Chrysochloris asiatica
CTCCTGATTAAATGTCCAAAGTATGAGAGACCAAGACTCACCATCCTGGTTTCTAAGGAGCATTCTGGCTGCACTTCTTCCAACACAGATTTGTTTGTTCTTGCAGTCCATGGTATTTTTAATATTCTTCTCCAACACCATTACTCAAATGCAGCAATTCTTCTATGATCTTCGTTATTCAGTATCCAACTTTCACATGCATATGAGACAATTGAAAATACCATGGCATGGAGCAGTTACACCTTAGTCCTCAAAATGATATCTTTGCTCTCTTTTTTGTTTTTAAAATGTTTTTTTTTTTGTAAATTGAGTGGAGGTTAGCAGACAAGAAAATCAGTTTTACATTCAGCAAATTATATGCTTTGTTTCATCTCAATTATTACAACCCCCTCCTTGCAACAACAGTTATCCTGCTTCCTCCATGTGGCTCCCCATTTACATCTTTTTAAAAAAATGCTTTATTGTGAATTATGTGACAGTTTACATGGGAGGGCATTGGCTTCACATTGATCCTGTCGCATATCGCTTCCCAGCCATGGTTACAATCCCTTCCATGCATCATCCATCAATGTTCCCAGTTATTTGCATACAGCCCCTCTCCCCGCGGGTCCAAAGTCACCAGCTGCTTCATCTCCCCACGTCATTGTCTCTACCTCCATCCCTGGCATCACTGTTTCTCTGGGTAGGGTTCTGTTCTCTGCTTTTCTCCTTTGATGGTCCCAGGGACCTCTGTTCCTAGACTGCAAGGTTAATCACTCCCCTCCCTTTGCCCCAAAATGTCTACCTTTACATTTTCAGCCCTTGCAATCAGCCCTGATAACAATGATTTGCTATTGTATCGCAAGAGACCTATCCGCATCTCCTTTCATCAGCCCCGACTAGGCAGAATGGATACTACTCAGTGGCGATTCTGCCTTGCTCCATGCCCTCTGGATCTAGGTTCCTTCCTGAAAGCTTGTAAGCCAGTCACTTCTTGCCTCTGTAGCGCCCCCATTTTGGGTAGCCAGTGTCCAAGTTGCCCATCCCTGTCCTTTCTGTGTGTGGAGGAGGTGGGAATGATCCTCGCTGTGAAGATTTGTTCACTCTTTTGAGTTACTGCATCCGTTGGTGTACATCAAGTTCATCAAATTGTATCAGATTACTCTTTTTTTCCTCTTCTTTCTTCTTCTATTTGAGCTCTGATCATCCAGTCATTGAAGCCAGGTCAAGTGGGTATTTTCTGCAAGTGTGGGTGTTCTTATGCATATGCGCACTCTTCTTATCAAC
>NW_006408625.1:4577334-4578288 GCF_000296735.1 Chrysochloris asiatica
ACCACTTGCCTTGATGTCTCCTGGGTGAGCCACTTGTTTGTTCTTGTAGTAGTTGGTCGGCCTGCCTATATTGTTTTGCATTTTTCTTGTCAGTCTTTGTTTCAGGACATATCTTCTGTTCTTCTGGCCACTCCAGGCTGGTCTGCTTGTCCCTTCAAGTGGACCTTTCCCCTCAGAAGATTTTGGATGCTGTTCAGGATCCCATCTATGGTCTTATGTAATGCAGAGGTTCCACAGAAAGCCTCCTTCACTGGAAACATTGTAGCCCCATTTTAAGTATTCCAGTAAGTTATAGACAGAAGATGGATTTACAAGCTTTCTATGGTGGTATTTCTGGCTATTCCTTTCTCTCCCCCTCCAGTGTCGTTTTTATAGCAGTATGCCAGGGAAACCAAGATTCAACAGACAGCCAAGCATCTTAACATTATTTCCCACTTACTCCCATTCAAACCATGTCTGAATCTCTGTATCCCAGAGCCCTGCTTTTCCAAGGTTTTTCATACATTATTTGCCTCTGTTCCACTTCAGCTTCACATTCATCCTATTGTATTTCATTTCATTGCAATGATTAAAATCCCCTCCATGCATCATCAAATAACCAAAGGATATACCCCACAGGCCCGCCCCACCTGGCTGTCAGCAAACAGCTCCTCTCCCAGAGTCCTGTGTCCCCAGCCACTTCATCTGTCCATGTCATCATAGGCCCCCCACCATTTTGGGTTTTGGCAGTTTCCAGCCCCCGCCCCCCAAGGTATTCCAGTTAGTTATAGGCTGGAGACGGGCCCACATGTTCTCTGTTGTGATGTTTCAGGCTGTTCCTCCGTACCCCGCCTTAAGTGTCTATTTCACAATGGTAGGCAAGGGAGACCAAGATTCAAAAGACAGTTCAGCATCCTAACATTATTCCCCTCTTTTCCCCGCTTCAAGCTATGCCTCAATCCCTGTATCCTGAAG
>NW_006408625.1:4579006-4581174 GCF_000296735.1 Chrysochloris asiatica
TGAACATTTCTTCATATGTTTGTTGGCTGCCTGGATCTCCTCCTTGGGGAAGTGTCTGTTCGTGTCCTGTGCCCATTTTTTAATTGGGTTATTTGTCTTTTTCTTATAGAGGTGTTGTAGTTTCCTATATATTTTAGAAATGAGTCCCGTATCTGATGTGTCATTGCAAAATATTTTTTTCCCATTCTGTGGGTTTCCTTTTGGTAAAGTTTTTTGATGCACATAAGTTTTTAATTTTTAGTCCCACTCATCTATTTTGTCTATATTTGTTTGTGTACTTTACAATATGTTTGGTAGTCTGTATACTCCCTGAATTAGCACCCTCACATTTGTCCCTATTTTTTCATTGATGACATTCATAATTTTGGGATTCACATTTAGATCTTTAATCCATGCTGAGTTTGTTTTTGTATAAGGCATGAGGTAAAGGTCTTGCTTCAGTCTTTTGCATATCGCTTTCCAGTTCTGCCAGCATCATTTATTAAAGAGACTGTCTCCTCCCCATGCAATATGCCTAGACACTTTGTGGAAAATCATTTGGCTGTAAGTGGGTGGGTTAATTTCTGGATTCTCAATTCTGTTCCATTGATCAATGTATCTCTCATTGAACAAGTATCAGGCTGTTTTGACCACTGTAGCCATGTAGTAAAATTTGAAATCGGGGAGTGAGAGACCTCCAACCTGTTCTTTTTATGCAGTGCTTTAGTTATCCTTGGGTCTCTTTCCTTTCCATATAAAATTAGTAATTGTCATTTCCATCTCTTTGAAGAATGTTGTTGGAATCTGGATTGGGATTGCATTATATGTGTAAATTGCTTTGGGGAGTATTGACATTCTCACTATGTTGAGTCTTCCTATCCAGGAACATGGTATGTTCTTCCACTTCTGTCGGTCTCTTTTGGTTTCTTGTAGTAGTGTTTTGTAATTTTCTTTGTATAAGTACTTTGTTTCTCTGGTTAAAAGTATTCCTAAATATTTCATCCTTTGTGCGGCTATTATAAATGGTATTGCTTTCCTAATGTCCTTTTCAGTGCTATCATTGGAGCTCTGGTAGCGTAGTGGTTACGAATCGGGCTGTGAACCTTAAGGTCAGCGGTTCGAAACTACCAGCCGCTCCGCGGGAGAAAGATGAGGCTTTCTACTCCCGTAAGGATTTACACCCTCGGAAACCCTGTACAGGGTCGCTATGGGTCAGAACCGACTCGACGGCACTTAACAACAACAACATTGTGGCTATAGAGAAATCCAACTGATTTTTGTCTGTTGATCTTATACCCTGCCACTTTGCTGAATCTTCCGATGAGGTCTAGTCATTTTTTTACTGAGCCTTTGGGGTTTTCTTTGAATAGTATCATATCGTCTGCAAATAAGGAGAGTTTTACTTCCTCTTTGCCAATTTGGATGCCTTTAATTTCTCTATCATGCCAAATAGCTCTGTCTAAAACTTCCAGCACAATATTGAATAGGAGTGGTGGTAAATGGCACCTTGTCTGGTTCCTGTTCGCAGAGGGAAGGCTTTCAGTTTCTCTCCATTGTGTGATGTAGGCTGTTGGTTTTGTGTATATGCTCTTAATTATGTTGAGGAATTTCCCTTCAACTCCTATTATGTTGAGTGTTTTTATCAGGAATGGATGTTGGATTTTGTCAAATGCCGTTTCTGCATCAATCGATATGATCATGTAGTTCTTTTCCCTTTTCTTATTTATATGATGGATTATGTTGATTGTTTTTCTGATGTTGAACCATCCTTTAATCCCTTTTATGAAACCCACTTGGTCATGATGTATTTTTTTTTTTGATGTGCTGCTGGATTCTGTTGGCTAGGATTTTGTGGAGAATTTTTTTGTCTATGTTCATGAGGGATATTGGCATATAATTTTCTTTTTTGGTGATGTCCTTCCCTGGTTTTGGTATGAGGGTTATACTTGCTTCATAAACAGTATTAGGGAGTTTTCCATCCTCTTTTATATTCTGGAATAATTTGAGTAGAATTGGTGACATTTCTTCCCTGAATGCTTGGTAGAACTCACCCGTGAAGCCATCTGGGCCTGGACTTTTGTTGGTTGGGAGTTTTTTGATGACTTGGCCAGTTTCTTCTTTTGTTATGGATTTATTCACGTTTTCTACTTCATTCTGAGTAAGTTTAGGTAGGTCATGTTTTTCTAGAA
>NW_006408625.1:4582235-4586055 GCF_000296735.1 Chrysochloris asiatica
TTGGCTGTATGTAGATGCGTTAATTTCTGGATTCTCGACTCTGTTTCATTGATCTATGTATCTTTCATTGTACCAATACCAATCCAGCAATCTTTTTAAAAGCATTTATTTAAGCATCTACTCTGATATTTGTGAAAAGATCTCACATTTCCTGATAGTACATGTGTTCTTAAGTAGTGATTTAGGCAATTCATTTTTATTGGTTTGTTTATAATGAGCTTTTTTTCTTTTAAACCTTGATTTCAAAAGGGGACAAACAACTCACTCTCCTGAATCAAAGGGAGAAGAGCTTTCTTCTATTTCTTTTGCAGTATGTTGGGAACTGTCTTCGGCTGGGTTCTCTAGAGAAGCAAACCCAGTGAATCTGACAAGTGCATAAATAAATAGAAGAAATGGCTCACACAGTTGTAAAGATGGTCAGCACCAAGTCCATGGGACAGATGTCAGACTGGAAGTTTCTGGCTGAGGAACCAAGATAATTAGGTTTGTCAGGTAAGAAGGCAGGCTTCTGATACTTCTGGGATCAGCAGACCACTGGCTCAAGTTCAAAGAACTGGAGGTTGGAGGATGAGTCAAACCCAGCAGAAAAGTAAGGAAGCTTTGCAGGAGCGTCCAATATATTGGAAGCAGGTCACACACACTGAGAAAACTTTCTTTCAATTGATTAGCTACTTGTAGCAGACCTCATCATAGAGTTGATTACATTAGATCAGATGTCATCACAGGGATTAACTACAACTCAACAGACAAATGACTGAGAATCCTGGCCCAGTCAACTAACTATCCCAGGGACTGAGAGATACAGAGAGCCACAGAAAACAAAAGACCCTACCACCCCTATTGGTCTATAAGTGCTTGGAGGGAAGTTTTCTTTCTGAGAAAGCAGGGTGCATATCTGTGTAACTTGGACAAGGGTAAGCCTAGGATTTGCTTCTAAGACTCTGAATTCTTTTTTATGTGTGGTGATAGGTTCACCCATGATTCCTCTTTCTTTCCTCACTCTTCTGAACTTTGCTTTAGGAAAATGTCACCCTTTTGATCTCAAATGATTGAACATTATATTGTGTGCGTACCTCATTACTCTTGTTCCCTTCTAAATACCTAACTATTGCTTGTCTTAAAATTGAGCCATGAAAGTGAGCTCAGTTCCAGACCTATAGGGTAACCAAGGGCCATAGTCATAGTATTCTACCAATCTCTATCTGATTAGTGTAGTCTTTTTTATGATTTTGTTCACATTTTTGTCTCACTCTCTCTAGGACCTTCTAATGTGATCACTTTTAGAGCAGTTGGTAATGGAAACTATGCTCCATCTAGTTCTTCTGGTCTCAGGATCACGGAGACTGAGGTTCATGTGTTCTATTAGTTGATTGGACTAATTGTTTCCAAGCATCTTCAATTTTCATCACTCTTCTTTGCTCCAGAGTGGGAGAGATCAGTAGTTGTACCTTAGCTGGAAGCTCATGAACGTGCAAGATCCCAGTCACTACTCACCAAAGTAGGATGCAGAACATTATCTTTGTGGACCTTGTTATCCCAATTGACGATGGTGTCCCCCAAGACTATGATCTTGATCCTCCAGTTCCAGTAACTAATTCCTTCAAGATATTTGGATATGTCTAAGAAGTTTTCCTCATTTTACTCCTGCATGCTCTACCACATTCATGGATATACTTGTAGCAAATGTAAATACCTAGATACAAATATCTTCTGTCAAAACCATATATATATATATTTGTGGGTATAATCCCACTGACCCTACCACAGCTGTTCAGCCTAAGTAGATCACTATTATTGTAGGATCATGTTTTTAACAGTATTCACCTCTGTTGCCATTAACTCTCACTATTCCCAGTGTCTTCCCCTGCTTCCATCATTTTTGCCAATCTCCCTCTGTATATTTTGTTGTTGTTGTTAGGTGCCATCAAGACAATATGAACTCATAATGACCATAATTATGCACAACAGAACAAAATACTACCTGGTCCTGTACCAACCTCACAATCATTGTTACACTTGAGTCCATTTCTGATGCCCCTGTGCCAATCCATTTTATTGGGGGTCTTCCTCTTTTTCTCCAACCCTCTATTGTACCAAACATGATATCCTTCTCCAGGGATTGGTCCCTCCTGATAATATGTCTTAAGTATGAGAGACAAAGTCTGACCATCCTGACTTCCAAGGAGCATTCTGGCTACTTCTTCCAACACAGATCTGTTTATTCTTTTGGCAGTTCATGGTACTTTTAATATTTTCCTTCAACACCATAACTGAAATGCATCAATTCTTCTGTGGTCTTCCTTATTCACTGTCCAACTTTCATATGCATATGAGGTTATTGAAAATACCATGGCTTGGGTCAGGCAGTCCTTAGTTCTCAAACTGACATCTTTGCTTTTGAATACTTTAATGAGGTCTTGCGTAGCAGATTTGCCTAACACAATACATTGTTTGATTTCTTGATTGCTGCTTCTATGAGTGTTGGTTGATTTGAGCAAAATGAAGTATTCGATAACTTCAGTCTTTTCTCCATTTTTCTTTTATTCCAACTTTTTATTGTGAACTGGGTGAAGGTAAACAGACCAGATCATGAATTTACTTTCAATCAATCATGCATTTTGTTTTATCTCAATGATTACATTCCACTCCCTGTAACAACAGTTATCCTGCTTCTACCATTCTGCTTCCCTTTTACATCTTATTTTTCACAATTGAACAAAACAAATATTTGATATATACCTACAAATAAAAAAATATGTGTTCATTTAAATGTTCAAAGGGTACATTTTGCAAGTCAGCCTCCTGCCTGCCTACACACATCCTTTCTCAGTCCATAGGCCTAGAGTCCTCTGCTGCTCTCTCTCTCTATGCCATCGCCCCTGCTACCATCTCTACTGTCGCTGATTTTCTGGGTAGGATCTCATGCTCCACTCATGCTCTTTCTTCTTGATAGTCCTGGGATCCTCTGTTTCTGAAATGAAAGATGAACTACTCCCCCTTTTAGTTATACATTTACTACAATTACATTTGTGGTAATTGTGATTAATCCTGATAACAATTACTCATATTTGAATCATAAAATCCTACCACCAGAATCCCCCATCCTTGTTCACCAGATCCATCTGGAAAAGAAAAAACTGTTCAGTGGGGATTCTACCTTACCTCCTTCATTCTGAAACCAAGCACACTCATGAAAGCTTGTAAGTCTGCCACTTTGTGCCTCCCCCCACCCCCATTTGTGATAGTCAATGTCTAGATTGTCTGTCCATATCAACCCAGTGCACCTGAGGAAACAAGCTTGATCTTGACCTTGAATCCTTCCATTTCAGTTGTAATTTTGCACCCATAAGCAAAAATCCAATTCTTCCAATTGTAACAACTTATGCTTGCTCACAGTATCAAACTTTATCTTCATCCAGTCGAGTTCTTGTTAGTTAGTCATCCACGCTAGATCAAATGGGTGCTATTTGCAAGTTTGGGAGTTCACACATGCCTCTTCTCGCTTCAGGCCAGCTAGCTGCTTCCCTTTAAGCTTTAGCCTCCAGTGGCTAGGTCAGTGTCTATGGGCTCAGGAGTTCACACACTCCCTAAATTTCAGACCAGCCAGCCCTTCCTTTTTTCTTTTTCATATCAAGGTCAATGGGTACCAATGGAACACGGCTAAACTCAGCCAATGTCTTTATTGCATTTTCCCCACTTTGACTCACAAGTAGATCCAGGTGGTCAATAGTGAGCATACTAGAGTGCTCGTAGGTTTCCTTTGAGTTTTAGTCTTTGAAGGGGGTTTACCCTGATGGGCTGACTTTTTTTTTTTTTTTTT
>NW_006408625.1:4586155-4593678 GCF_000296735.1 Chrysochloris asiatica
CTGCTTTTGCCATGTCCCAAAGATTTTGGTATGTTGTGCTTTCATTCTTGTTTGTTTCTAGGAACTTTGTGAATTCACATTTAATTTCTTCTTTTACCCTATTGCTTTTCAGCAGGGTGTTGTTCAGTTTCCATTTCTTTGACTTTATTGCCTTGGTATTCTTATTATTGATTTCAAATTTGATAGCATTGTGGTCTGAGAAGATGCTCTGTAGAATTTTGATGTTTGTAAATTTATAGAGGTTTGCTTTGTGACCTAACACATGGTCAATTATGGAAAATGTTCCATGTGCACTGGAGAAGAATGTGTATTGTGCTGTTGTTGGATTGAATGTTCTTTATACATCTATGAGGTCAAGTTGATAGATTGTGTTGTTTAGTTCCTCTGTTACTTTGTTGAGTTTCTTTCTGGTTGTTCTGTCCCTTTTTGATAGTGGTGTGTTAAAAATCTCCCACTATAATTGTAGATTTATCTATTTCTTTCTTCAATTCCAGTAAGGTTTGCTTCATGTATCCTGGTATTCTTTCATTGGGAGTGTATATATTTATTATGGTTATGTTGTCTTGCTCAGTTGATCAGAGATAGTGTCCTTCTTTGTCTCTTATGCTGGTTTTTATCTTAAACTTTACTTTGTCAGAGATTAGTTTGCTACTCCTGCTTGTTTACTGTTGCAGTTAGCTTGGTATATATATATTTTTCCATCCTTTAACTTTTATTCCGTTTTTGTCTTTGTGTGTAAGGTGTGTCTCTCGCAGGCAGCATATTGAAGGGTTTTGTTTTCTTATCCTGATATCTTTGCTCTTGTGAAGTAGACTTGCCTAATGCCATATGTTGTTTGATTTCTTGGCATACAGGGGACAAAGTTATAAGGCATCTTTGTTGTTGTGTGCCATTGAGTTCATTCCAACTCATAGAAACCCTGTATAGGATTTCTGTGGGTTTGAATCACAGACCTGGCAGTTAGCAGTCCAGTGCTATCCTACAGTGCCATAGGACTCCATCTTAACTGTAATCAAACATCTTAAGGAAATCAGTTGCTGGACTTAGGACCATAGTTTCAGGAGATAACAAGCTCAGTTGGCAAAGTGTAGTCCACAAAAAACAAACAAACTGTTTCTACTTTAGTGAATAGCGACTAGGATCTAAAATGCTTGTGAGTGGCCACATAATGTACAACTATTGGTCTCTTTCCATCAGAAGCAAAGAAGAGTGAAGAAAATAAAAAACACATGGAAGTAATTAGTCCTCACCCTCCATGGCCCAGAGGCCAGAAGAGCTAGATGATGCCAGAAAAACTACCACTGCTTATTGAAAGAGATCACATAAGAAGGTCCTGGATTGACTGGGAGAAAAATGTAGATCAAAATTCAAAATCATAAAATAACCAACCAGGCTTACTGGTAGTACAGAGTCTGGTGGAATCCTGGAGACTAGGACTCCTAGTCACCCTTCAGGTCTGGAACTGAACTCACTCTCGTGGCTCAATTTTCAGCCAATCTTGCATAGTGAGGTACACAAACCTCATAATAGTTAAAAATTTGAGATAAAAAGGACAGCATTTATCCAAGGACAAAAGTTTAGAAGGTAGGATGGGTTAGGAAATAAGGAGTGATGGAAATTGAAACACATGGAAGAAGTTGTTGTTGTTAAGTTCCATCAAGTTGGTTCCAACCCATAGTGACCCTGTATAAGGTTTCTGAGTAGCAGCTCGTGAGTTTGAACTGCCAACTTTGTGGATCAAACCGACTTTGTAGTCCAGTACATTCACATACAGCACCACACCAGGACTCCATAGAAGAAGTAGGCTGAGTAATTTTACATTGTGATGACTGCAATCAATAACATGAAACAAAAAATGTGTGAATTCCTGAATGGCAAACTGATTTACGTTGTAAACCTTCACCCAATAAAACGTTTCTTTAAAAAACCTCCCTCTAGTAAAAAAAAAATGAAAAAGATTATTGCATAATTATTAAAATTTGTGAATGTGAAGCTTACAGTCTGGATTCTGAACTAGAACTATTAATAATACAAGAAAGGGTAACTTTTAGGCATAACTTCTTGTTCAGTGCAGGGGAAGGGAATACTCTAGACAGAAACCAGAAACTTCCTAGAATTTATTTCTGTCTCAACTTCCCCAACTCTTCCACTTCCATTCCTATCCTAACTGACAACATTCACCATTAGACTTCATCAGTGGTAAGAATTTCTCTGGCCAGCATATATTATATGATGTGTATGTGTGTGGCCCTGAAGGATAAGCATTAGGCCGCAAGGTCATTTGAATCAAAAGGTCAGTGGTTCAAAACTCACCAGCCGCCCCTCTAAAACCTTGAATAGGCTTGCTATGAGTCAGAATCGACTCCACAGCACTTAATAACAACAATAACATATATATGTATTTGTAAGGAACCCTGGTGGTACTATAGGATAAGCACTAGACTACTAACCAAAAATTTGGCAGTTCAAATCAATCCTCAGGAGAAAGAAGAGGCTTTCTGATCCAGTGAAGATTTTCAGCCTTGGAAATCCTATACAGGATTGTTATGAGGTGAAACTGACTCGACTGCACTTAACAACATCAGCAGCAACACACACATATATTGTTTTATTTTAACATTTTTTGTTTGCTTTTTGACTTTTTATTGTGAATTGGGTAAAGGTTTACAGAGCAGATTATCCATTTTACCTTCAAGAATTCATGGACATTTTGGTTCATTTCATTGATTGTAATCTGCTCATTGTTGGAAATGTGTCTCTCATTTCCAACCCTCCCTCTTCCTGAACCCTTTTGAACTATGCCCTTTGGGTCTTAAATGGTTGCTTACTCTAAGAAGTGAATACCTCTGCAGTGTTATTGCTCCCCTTGGAGACCTATCTATTGTTTTGCTGAAAATTGAGCTGGGGGTGAGTCCAGTTCTAGACCTGAAGGGGGACTAAGGGCCATAGTCTCAGGATTCTATCAGTTTCTATTTGATCACTAAACCTGGTCCTTTTTATGATTTCACATTCTGTTCCACATTTTCCTCCAACTCTCTCCAGGACTGTCTAATGTGATCCCTTTCAGAGTAGTTGGTACAAGTAGCCAGGCACCATCTAGCTCTTCTAGCCTCATGGTTGTGGAAGATGTGGTTCATTAGTCCTTTAGACCAATTTTTTCCATATGTCTTCAATTTTCTTTTATTCATACTTGTTGTTGTTAAGTTCCATCAAGTCGGTTCTGACCCATAGCGACCCTGTAGTGAATTTGTATAGGATTTCCGAGGAGCAGTTGGTGAACTTGAACTGCCAACCCTGCAGTTCAAATGGCTTTGCAGTCTGGCACATTAACCCACAATGCCATACCAGGACTCCTTTAGTCATACTAGGAGAGATCAGTTTAGATTGCTTAGATTGCTTCTCATGAGCTTTTAGACCTTAATTGCTACTCACCTAAGTAGGCTATAGAACAATGTCTTTGTAGACTATATGCCAATTGACCTTGGTGTCCCCTGAGACTATGGTCCTGAGCTTTCAGTCCCAGAGACTATTTCCTCAAGATGTTTGGTGATGTCTAAGGTTTCATAACTCTTCCCCCTGTATGCTCTACCACATTCATGGATACATTTGCAGCAAATGTAAATACCCATATACATCTTCTCTGTCAAATCTGTATATAATTGTGGGTATACTCTCAGTCTTACTACCACATCCACTCAACTTATGTGTCTATCCATGCATTTACCACTGTTGTTAAGTGCTGTTGAGTTGGTTCCAACCCACAGAGACCCAGTATGGGGTTTCTGAGGAGTAGCTGGTGAGCTTGACCCACCAACCTTGCAGTTCAAATGACTGTACAATCTGGCGCATTAACCCACAGCGCCACACCAGGATTCCAGTAGGTCACCATTATTGCAGGATTGTGCATATAAGAGCATTTACATCCATTTCCTTTAAGGAGCTCTGGTAGTGCAGTGGTTATGAGTCAGGCTGCTAACCTCAAGGTCAGCAGTTCGAAACTACTCCTGTAAAGATTTACAGCCTCAGAAACCCTATACAGGTTGCTGTGAGTGAGTTGGATCTGCCTCCACAGTACATAACCACCACCATCTGTGTTGCCTTTAACTTTTGTACTGTTTCCCATGTGCCTTCATCATTTTATTTGTAAGCCTCCCTCTTATTGTATATTGTGTTACCCTTCACCCGAGTTAACACATGATTTTGGTGAAGGTTAAAGAGCAAACTGTCTTCCATTGACCAATTCATACACATTTTATTTTGTGACATTGATTGCAATCTTCACAATGTAACAGAACTCTTCCCACTTCCTCCCTGCATTTTCCATTTCCATTTGTCCTTCTTCCATTTTCCTTTTTGTCTGCTGAGATTTGCCCTTGGGCAAATGTTGCCATTTGATCTTACATATTGGATTGCTGGCACCATAAAGGGAGTATATCTCCCTAGTGTTACTGTTCCTCTTGTAGGCCTGTCCATTGTTGGGCTGAAATGTGAACTGTAGGGAAAGTTGTAAGTTCAATTTCAGGCTTGAAGTGTTACTAAGGATCATCTTCTCAGTGGTTACACCAGTCTATATCAGACCAGTAAGCCTTCTCTGGTTAAGGATTTTGAGTTTTGTTCTACATTTTTCCCTAACTCTATCCAGGACTTTCTAATATGATCCTTTTGAAAGAGGTAGCTGGGTACCATCTAGTTCTTCTGGTCTCAATGAGGTTCATGTAGGAGGTTCATGTAGTCCATTAATCTTTTGGACCAAGTGTTTCCATGCATCTTCAATTATCTTTTCTTCAGACTGGAAGAGGCCAATAGTTGTACCTAATATGATGGCTCATAAGGTTTGTTTGGGTGTGGGGGGAAGGACTGAGTGGGGAGGCAAAGTAACTTCAATGTTTACTCTGGTTGTTTCTCTTTCTTTCTTTATTTTTTCTTGTGAATTGGTGAAGGTTTACAGAGCAGGCCAGTTTTCTCTTCAACAATTTATACACATTTTGTTTCTCCTCATTGACTGCAGTTCCCACAATGTAACAACATTCATTTTGCGTCTACTCTGTGTTTTCTGTCTCTATTCCTCCTTCTTCCCTAGCCCTCCTGAATTTTGTTGCTGGGAAAATGTTGCCCTTTTGATCCCAAATGGTTAAGACCCTAGTAACTACTCACCAAAGATTGTTGTTGTTGTTAAGTGCCATCAAGTCGGTTTCAACGCATAGTGACCCTGTATAAGGTTTCTGAGGAGTGAACGATGAGCTTGAAACACCGACTTTGTGGTTCAAACCAATTTTTCATTCCAGTGCATTAGCCCAGTGCTGAATATTGATGTGTGCACTATATTATGGCAATTGATGCTGATGTCTCCTGGGTGTATGGTCCTGAGCAATAGGTTGTTCCCTCAAGATGTTTAATTACAATATATACTATTTGTTTTTAGTAATCAACTTCTTCTGTATCTAGTTTTTAAAAGTGTAAAAATATGTATTTAATTGGGGATCTGTGTGAACCCCAATGAGCCCTTGATAGCCGCTTCAGAAATTCAAGTCTTTGGTCTCTTGTTCTAAACTGTTTTCTCACATGCAAGTAGGTTACAAATCATTTGTCAAATCATCATGGAATTCTTTATTTGTACGGAATTAAAGTGACAATCTTGCAAAGAATATGCATTAATCAAGTGCCTAGCTAAGATGATTCATGCTTTGGAAAGTACCTTCTTAAAAGTTAAAACATAAGAACATTAAACATATTTTAATCCTTCAAGATAAGGATTTCCAATCCTTAAAAATAATGTTCCAAATGATGATCCTTGTTTATGAAGCCTCTGGTAGTGCTTGTTCAGTGTGTGGCCATGTGACTTGTTTTGGTGAGTAAAATGTAAGCTGCAATGACATGTACCATTTCCAGGAAAAAGTTTTAGTCAAAGCATGATTCACCATGCACCCTTTTCTTATTCCCAACCATTGTAAAAATTTGTATGAGATGGGGTCTCCACCAACTTGGGTCCCCAGGGACTTATGAAAGGTATATGCAGTAAAGCAAGAAAAAAATAATCTGTTGTTGTTTGTTCTGATCAGAGTTTGCTACAGAAACAGGCTTTTGAGATAGATAGAGAGAAATAGAAAGACAGAGAAAAATAGATAGAAATGTATATGTAGAGATAGAATGATGATGATGGTTAAAAGAATCGGATCATGTTTTTACAGGAAATTCAAAAACAGTTATAACAGTGCATTGACAAGGAAGTGTCAGAGGTTCAAGTTGGTTTTAGATGGGGACATGGAACAAGGGATATCATTGTTGACATCCGTTGAATCTTGGCTCAAAGCAGAGAATACCAGAGAGATGTTTATTTATTCTTTATTGACTACACAAAAGCTGTCAACTATATGGATCATGACAAGCTATGGATAACTTTGTGAAGAATGGATATTCTGGAAGACTTGACTGTGCTTATGAGGAACCTGTACGTAGACCAAGATGTACTCATTTGAACAGAAAAAGGGAACACTGAATGGTTTAAAAGCAGGAAAGACATGTGTGAGGGTTGTATTCTTTCATCATATTTACACAATCTGCATGCTGAGCAAATAATCCAAGAAACTGGATTATATGAAGAAGAATGTGGCATCAGGATTAGAAGAAGAATCATTAACAACCTGCAATATACAGATGATACAACCTTGCTTGCTGGATTGAAAATACTTACTGATGAAAATCAAGGACCACAGCCTTCAGTGTGGGTTGCACCTCAATGTAAAGAAAACAAAAATCCTCACCCTTTGACCAATAAATAACATATAATGAAAAGCAGAGAAAAGATTGAAGTTGTCAAAGACTTTATTTTTCTTGGATCCACTATCAACACTCATGGAAGCTGCTGTCAACAAATCAAATACAAATCTGCTGCACAAGACCTCTTTAAAGTATTCAATTGAAAAGATGTCAGTTTGAGGATTATGGTGCACCTGACGTAAGCCATGGCATTTTCAATCACCTCATATCATGTGAAAGTTGGACAATGAATAAGAAAGACTGTAGGAGAATTGATGCATTTGAATCAGGTTATTGGAGAAGAATATTAAAAGTACCCTGGACAGCCAAAAGAACAAACAAATCTGTGTTAAAAGAAGTACAGCCAGGATGCTCCTTAGAAACCAGGATAGCCAGTATGTCTCATACTTCAGACATATTAGCAAGAGGAACCAGTCCCTGAAGAAGTACATAATGCTTGGTAAGGTGGGAGGTCAGAAAAAAAGAGGAAGATTACCAAGGAAATGGATTGGCACAGTGGCAACAGCAATGGGCTCAAGTGTGAGGATGGTGTAGGATTAGACAGTGTTTCATTCTGTTGTGCATAGAGTTATTTGCTGGCACCTAACAACAGCAGCTCTGGTAGCGTAGTGGTTACGAATCGGGCTGCGAACCTTAAGGTCAGCGGTTCGAAACTACCAGCGCGCTCCGCGGGAGAAAGATGAGGCTTTCTACTCCCGTAAAGATTTACACCCTCGGAAACCCTATACAGGGTCGCTATGGGTCGG
>NW_006408625.1:4598933-4605128 GCF_000296735.1 Chrysochloris asiatica
CCATGGCTTGGGTCAGGCAGTCCTTAGTTCTCAAACTGACATCTTTGCTTTTGAATACTTTAATGAGGTCTTGCGTAGCAGATTTGCCTAACACAATACATTGTTTGATTTCTTGATTGCTGCTTCTATGAGTGTTGGTTGATTTGAGCAAAATGAAGTATTCGATAACTTCAGTCTTTTCTCCATTTTTCTTTTATTCCAACTTTTTATTGTGAACTGGGTGAAGGTAAACAGACCAGATCATGAATTTACTTTCAATCAATCATGCATTTTGTTTTATCTCAATGATTACATTCCACTCCCTGTAACAACAGTTATCCTGCTTCTACCATTCTGCTTCCCTTTTACATCTTATTTTTCACAATTGAACAAAACAAATATTTGATATATACCTACAAATAAAAAAATATGTGTTCATTTAAATGTTCAAAGGGTACATTTTGCAAGTCAGCCTCCTGCCTGCCTACACACATCCTTTCTCAGTCCATAGGCCTAGAGTCCTCTGCTGCTCTCTCTCTCTATGCCATCGCCCCTGCTACCATCTCTACTGTCGCTGATTTTCTGGGTAGGATCTCATGCTCCACTCATGCTCTTTCTTCTTGATAGTCCTGGGATCCTCTGTTTCTGAAATGAAAGATGAACTACTCCCCCTTTTAGTTATACATTTACTACAATTACATTTGTGGTAATTGTGATTAATCCTGATAACAATTACTCATATTTGAATCATAAAATCCTACCACCAGAATCCCCCATCCTTGTTCACCAGATCCATCTGGAAAAGAAAAAACTGTTCAGTGGGGATTCTACCTTACCTCCTTCATTCTGAAACCAAGCACACTCATGAAAGCTTGTAAGTCTGCCACTTTGTGCCTCCCCCCACCCCCATTTGTGATAGTCAATGTCTAGATTGTCTGTCCATATCAACCCAGTGCACCTGAGGAAACAAGCTTGATCTTGACCTTGAATCCTTCCATTTCAGTTGTAATTTTGCACCCATAAGCAAAAATCCAATTCTTCCAATTGTAACAACTTATGCTTGCTCACAGTATCAAACTTTATCTTCATCCAGTCGAGTTCTTGTTAGTTAGTCATCCACGCTAGATCAAATGGGTGCTATTTGCAAGTTTGGGAGTTCACACATGCCTCTTCTCGCTTCAGGCCAGCTAGCTGCTTCCCTTTAAGCTTTAGCCTCCAGTGGCTAGGTCAGTGTCTATGGGCTCAGGAGTTCACACACTCCCTAAATTTCAGACCAGCCAGCCCTTCCTTTTTTCTTTTTCATATCAAGGTCAATGGGTACCAATGGAACACGGCTAAACTCAGCCAATGTCTTTATTGCATTTTCCCCACTTTGACTCACAAGTAGATCCAGGTGGTCAATAGTGAGCATACTAGAGTGCTCGTAGGTTTCCTTTGAGTTTTAGTCTTTGAAGGGGGTTTACCCTGATGGGCTGACTTTTTTTTTTTTTTTTTCCCTTGATGGCTCCAAGGCAAACAGTTTGTTTAATATTCTAACATACAGTCTGCTTTTTTTTCTGCTGGTCTTTTTTTCAAAAAGCAGTTTCTGTTCTTCTAGCTGTTCTGGGTTGGTCTGCATGTCTTTTCAAGTGGGAATGTCCCATCTCAGAAGGTTCTGGGTGATCCACCTAAGGCCCCATAAGGCCCCATACTTCACAAAGAGTTAACAAGAAGCCTATTTCTCTGGTCAAATTCTGTCTCTTCTGACATTCATTTTAGTCCTTACTTTATTTCTTGTCTTCTTAATCACCATTTGCTTTCTCCCTGTATGATATTCTTGATGTCATCTCACAACTCTTTGGTCTTTGGTCTTTAGTGTCTAATGCATCAAATCTGTTCTTGAGATGCTCTCTAAATTTAGGTAGGATGTGTTCAAGGTCATATTTTGGCTCTCATGGACTTGTTTTAATTATGTTCAGCTTCAACCTGAACTTGCATGTGAGTAATTGATGGTCTGTTCCACAGTCTGCCCCTGGCCTTGTTTTGGCTGATGATGTGGAGCTTTTCCACTGTCTCTTTCTACAGATGCAGTCAATTTGATTCCTGTGTATTACATCTGTTGAGGTCCATGTGTATAATTGCCTTTTATGTTGTTTAAAAAACGTATTTGCAATGAAGAAGTCGTTGGTCTTGCAAAATTCTATCATGCAATCTCCAGCATCAGTTTTTTTCACCAAGGCCATGCTTTCCAACTACTGATCCTTCCTCTTTGTTTCCAACCTTTGCATTCAAATCACCAGTAATTAACAATATACCTTGATTGCGTGTTTGATTTATTTCGTACTGAAGAAGTAGGTAGAAGTCTTCAATTTTCTCATCACTAGTTTTAGTAGTTGGTGTGTAAATTTGAATAGCAGTGATATTAACTGTTCTTCTTTGTAGGTGTATGGCTATTATCCTATTACAGACAGTATTGTACTTCATGACAGATCTTGAAATTTTCTTTTTGACAATGAATGCAATGTCATTCTTCTTCAATTTTTTATTTCTGGTATAGTAAACTATGTGATTGTCAGATTCAAAATGGCCAATACCAGTTCATTTCAGCTCACTAATGTCTAGGATATTGTTGTTTATGTGGTCCATTTAATTTTTGACAATTTCCAATTTTCTTAGTTTTATACTTTGTACATCCCATGTTCTGATTATTAATGGATGTTTACAGCTGTTTCTCTCCATTTTGAATTGTGCTCCATTATCAAATGAAGGCCCCAAAGGCTTTATTTTACTTTGAGGAGACAATTCTTCCCCATCGTATTTTGAGTGCCTTCCAACCTGAGAAGTTCATATCCAGCACTATATCTGCCAATATTCTGGTGCTCTTCATCATGTTTCAAGATTTAATATTGTGACACTATCTGACAGTGTCTCACTGTTATTCATAACGTTTTCAGTGATTATCTATTCAGAAGTAGTCTGTTTCTCCTTCACCAAGTCTGTTTTACGCTGTAAGCTCAGCTGAAACCTGTCTACTATGGGTGACCCTTCTGGTAATTAAAATACTAGTGTCATAGCTTCCAGAATCACAGCAACACACAAGCTACCACAGTACAAAAAACTGAGAGATGAGTGATGGTGTTGTATATTTAGGCTTTAAGATTTATAGAAGCAGACTACCACATCTTTCTCCAGTTAAGTGGCTAGTGGGTTTGAACAACTGACCTTGGTTAGCAGTCAAGCATTTTAACCACTGCGTCCCCTATGCTACTTTAAATGAAGGTTTGTTGTGTGCTGTTGAGTCAGTTCTGATTCATAGTTTCCATATATAGGGTTTCCAAAAGCAGCTGGTGGGTTTGAACTGCTGACCTGCAAGGGTGGTTAGGGTGATTAGTAGTCCAGTGCTCATCCTACAGCATCTCATCAGGGCTCTTAATTGAAGGTTGTTGTTATTGTTAAGTGCTGTTGAGTCAATTCCAACTCACAACAACCCTTTTAAAAGGATTTCCTAGGAGTGGCTGGTGGGTTTGAACTGCCAACCTTGTGATAAGCAGTCCAGTGCTTATCCTACAGTACTACCGCTGTACTGACCGTACGGTCCAGTAGAGGTGATTTAATTAAATGTAACTGAATCTAGGTTAACACTGTGCAGTGTTTCCCATGACTGAGAAGTTGCCAATCCCACTCATAAGAACTTAATTTCTGTCTTCCAATATGTGAATGATTATGTCCCCACCCTTGTTTCTCTCTTTCTTTTGTTTCTCTTTTGTTCCTACTTGTATGCCCTTTGTTGAAGGTTTTGTGTGTTTTTGAGTCAAATTGAAATCATCTCTGGAACAAGTCAAGTAAAAACACATACATACAAATGTGGTTGTTTTTACGAAGTAAATATCAATCAATATATTTTATGATCCTCAGGATTGGAAAATAAAAAGGGCATGGATTTAAATGAAGCTGGAAGGGGTTTAGAGGGACATAAGGAAAAATTTCGTGCTCTTTTTGAGATTAAGGTCCCCAAGAATTTTAAGAACAGTGTGTCCTAAGTAGTCATGGCATTTATCTGGGCTGTGCTACATGAGTACTCAGGTCCATGTGACTTCTCAGTTTTTGAGATGTGGTCATCCACACACTAGGACCAAATCTATGTGCCAGGGACACAGAAATAAAGACATGATTTCTGCTTGTGTAGAGCTCCTAGTCTAACAGCAGAAACAGATACATAAGCAGATTATTATAATAAAGTGTGCTGTGTAATAACAGTAGATATATGTGCAAACAATTATGGAACCACAGAGGATGTGAAAAGTACTGAAAATCTACATGAAATGTGGAAAGGACTTAAGCATAAGTTCAATTTTGCTGAGGACATTGGTTTAAATACCATCCCCTGAAATATTTCATCCTTAGGGTAAATAACTACAGGATTCTGTTCATGAACCTGTTGTCCAAGACACAAGGCAAAGATGATACCATCAATTGCAGGGCCAGATATGGCATGAACACCTTCATCTCAGCACATAGTACTTCAAGCCAGGAATAAATCCAAGTGATGTGGAACTTGGAGAAAAGTATGGTGGAAGAGAACAGATGCTGCATGTGTGTCTTAGGGCGTGCTGCTTCTGAATGCCCAGTCCCAATGGCCATGCGTGGTTGCACAGGATGGTTACTGCATCAGTCCATTCTCCCAAGAGAAAAGATGGAGACTGATACTGATTCTGCATTCAATGACCTGAGCCACGTGTCTTGTGGAAAGTCTAATTCTGATGGCTGGAGGGAAAAGCATTTTTCTAATTATATTTAAAAAAAACATTATTAAGCAGTGGCCTTGAATACAATCTCTCCATCCATACATTTCTGTCTTTAAATGACTTCACTTTCATGACTATTTATTTATTTTAGTTTCATACTATGTGTGTTAGTTTTCTACCACTGCTACAATAATAAGTGAGTGAATTTAACAAACAAATTTATTTTCTCACTATTTGAGAGGCTAGAAGTCCAAATTCACAATACTGGTTCTCGCAGAAGGCTCTCTTTCTGTCCTTGCCTCTTTTCAGCTTCTAGTCGTAGGATTCATGTAGACCATGTACTAGGAATCTTCCTCTCACTTTGTGCTTGCCTGGTGGGGATGTAAGATCAGTACTGGACTGCGAACTACAAAGTCGGTGGTTCAAAACTAGTAGCTGCTCCTTGGAAATCCTATACAGGGTCACTATGAGTCAGAACCCACCAGAGGGCACTTAACAACAACAACAATCTGCTCTTACCTATCTCAAAAGAGAGAGACTTAAAACACACCTTAAGCTAATATTGCCTCATTAGCTTAAGAAAGAAACCCATTTCCAAATGATGTTGGTAAGAATATTGAATGTACCATGGACTGCTAGAAGAACAAACAAATCTGTTGGAAGAAATACAGCCACAATGCTCCTTCATTCCTTAGAAGCCAGAATGGTCAGACTTCTCTCATACTTCAGACATGTTACCAGGAGGGACAAGTCCCTGGAGAAGGACATCATACTTGGTAAAGTAGATGGTCAGAGAACAAGAGGAAGACCCCAAATAAGATGGATTGATACAGTGGCAGCAGCAATAGGCTCAAGCTTAACAATGATTTTGAGGATGGCACAGGAACTGGGCAACTTCATTCTGTTGTATGAATTGGAGTCACCTCAACATCACCTAACATAACATAATAAGGGTTAAGATTTACAACGCATATTTTTTAAAAGTTTTTATTGTGAATTATGTGAGCTTACGTAGGAGAACATCAGTTTTACATTCATCCTATTGTATTTTGTTTCACTGCAATGATTACAATCCCCTCCATGCATTGTCAAATAACCAAAGCATACACCCCGTAGGCCTGCACCCCCTCCCCCAGATGTCAGCATACAGCCCCTCTCCCTCCCTAAGTCCTGTGTCCCCAGCCACTCCATCTATCTACATCATCATTTCTGTCTCCATGCCTGGCGTCACTGCCTCTCTGTGTAGGGTCACGCTCTCTGCTCTTCTCATGATGGTCCCACGGACCTCCATTCCTGGGCTGCAAAATCAATCACTCCTCTCCTTTTGTCATAAAACATCTACCTCTACATTTCCAATGCTCACAGTCAGTCCTGATGGCAATTATTCACTTTTTTTTTTTTTAATTTAAGGTTTTTATTGTGGATTGACTGAAAGTTTACAGGGCACATCATCAGTTTCACATTCAACAATTCATATAACTTGTTTCATTAC
>NW_006408625.1:4612335-4613879 GCF_000296735.1 Chrysochloris asiatica
CAAGAGTCTTATCCCCATTTCCTTTCACCAGCCCGGTCTCAACAGATTGGAAATCATTCAGTGGAGGTTCTACCTACCCCTGCCCCATCTGGAACTAGGCTCCCTCTTGAAAGCTTGTAAGCATCACTACTTGCCTTTGTATGCTCCCCCCATTTTGGATAATCAATGTCTAAGTAGCTGATCACTGTCAACCCTGTGTACCAAGGGTGTGGGAGTGATCCTCACTGTAAAGATTTGTTCCCTTTTTTGAGCTACTACATCCATACATGTAGGTAAGGTTCATCAAATTGGTGTGAGTTACTCTTTTTTTTTTCCCTTCCCTCTTCTTTCTTTTTCTAGTCGAGTTCTGATCATCCAGCCATCGAAGCCAGGTCAAGTGGGTACTATCTGCAAGTATGGGTGTTCTTCTGCATCTCCCCTCACTTCATATCAGGTGGACACTTCATTCTCCACTGTAGTCATCTGTGGCCATGTCACTGCTTCTGGTCCCAGGAGTCCCCAGGTCTTGTTGTAACTGCTGGCCATCCAGGTCTCTTCCTGGGTACACAGGAGTCTATTGAATGTGGCTGGACTTAGATCCCAACTTCATTGCTCTTTTTACCCCATCTTCCCCTTATTGGTGACCAACGTGGTCACCAGCCAGACCACATGCCTGCTCATGTATTCCTCTTGAGTCTTAGTCTTGAAAGGGAGTTTGCCTTGATGGCTCCTGGGAGAACAGCTTACTTGTTCTTGTAGTAATCAATCATACTTCCATTGTTATTTCTGATTTTTCCTGCTGGTCTTTCTTCACGAAGTATCTTCTGTTCTTCTAGCTGCTCCAGGCTGGTCTACTTATCCTTCTCAGTGGAAATTTCCCACCTCAGACAATTCTGAATGGGATTTTGGTGTCCACCTATGGTCTTATGCAATGCACAAGCTCCACAGGAGATCTCTTTCACTGGGTAATTTCTAACCTCTTTTAAGGTATTACAATTTGTTATAAGCTGAAGATGGTTTCTGTTGTGACATTTCTGGCTATTCCTCCCCTCCCCCTCCCCCAAATGTCTATTTTACAGTAGTAGGCAAGAGAAACCAAGATTCAAAAGAGAGCCAAGCATCCGAACATTATTCCCCTCTTTTACCCTTTCAAACCATGCTTCAACCCCTGTACCGAAGTCCTGTTATTCCAAGGTTGTGCATACAACATCATTTACCTCTGTCCCACTTAACCCATGCAAACCTGCCTTACTGTTCTCCCATCTGCCTTGTTCTTCTATTCCCCTCTCCTTTTTTGTGTATTGCCTGCCCTCACCCCCACCCCACCCCCCAGCACCCAAGCTTTCCTGTGCCTATTCCCTACCCTGTGCTCTATCTTCCCTTTCCTCCCTCCCCTCCTTTCATCCCATACATCCTGGTGATCAGCAGGGATATATGGGATGAAAATATATCTATATCTATATCTATATCTATCTATCTATAGATAGATAGATAGATAGATAGATAGATAGATAGATAGATAGATAGATTTTTTCCTTTTTTCCCTTTTTGGGTGGGTTCTTTTT
>NW_006408625.1:4615297-4616607 GCF_000296735.1 Chrysochloris asiatica
TTGGTTTCTTGTAGTAGTGTTTTGTAATTCTCTTTGTATTTGTCCTTTGTTTCTCTGGTTATGTTTATTCCTATATATTTCATCCTTTGGGCAGCTATTGTAAATGGTATTGCTTGCCTAATGTCCTTTTCAGCACTGTCATTACTATAGATGAATCCAACTGATTTTTTATGTTGATCTATACCCTGCCACTTTGCTGAATTTTCCAATGATGACTAGTAGGTTTTTTTTGTTTGTTTGTTTGTTTTGCTGAGTCTTTGGGGTTTTCTATGTATTGGATCATATCATGTGCAAATGGAGTTTTATTTCCTCTTCACCAATTTTGATGCCTTTAATTTCTCTATTATGCCATATAGCTCTGGCTAAGACTTTCAGCACAATTTGAATAGGAGTGGTAACAAAGGGCATCCTTGTCTGGTTCCCATGGGCAGAGGGAAGGCTTACAGTTTCTCTCCATTGAGAGTGATGTAGACTGTTGGTTTTGTATATATATATGCTCTTAATTATGTTGAGGAATTTCTCCTCAATTCCTATTTTGTTGCGAGTTTTTATCAGGAATAGATGTTGGATTTTGCCAAATGCCTTTTTTGTATCAATTGATATGATCATGTGGTTCTTTTCCTTTTTTAAAAAATTTTATTTATATGGTGGATTACATTGATTGTTTTTCTAATGTTGAACCATCCTTGCATATATTTTATAAAACCCACTTGGTCATGATGTATTATCTAATGTGTTTCTGGATTCTGTTGGCTAGGATTTTGTTGAGAATTTTTGTGTCTATGTTCATGAGGGATAATGGTCTATAATTTTCTTTCTTAGTAATGTCCTTCCCTGGTTTTGGTATGAGGGTTATGCTTGCTTCGTAAAAAGTATTAGGGAGTTTTCCACCCTCTTCTATATTCTAGAATAATTTCAGTAGAATTGGTGACGGTTTTTCCCTGAGCTCACCTGTGCAGCTGTCTAGGCCTAGACTTCTTTTGGTTGGGAGGTTTTTGATGACCTGATCAATTTCTTCTTTTGTTATGGGTCTGCTCAAGTTTTCTACTTCACTCTGAGTAAGTTTAGGTAGGTCATGTTTTTCTAAAAATGTATCCATCTCTTCTAAGTTTCGAATTTGTTGGAGTACAACTCTTCATAGTATTCTGTTATTATCCTTTTGATTTTGTTTGGTTCCATTGTGACATCGCCCATGTGGTTTCTAATGTGAGTTATTTGTGTCCTTTCCCTCTTTCCTTTTGTTAGTTTTGCCAGTTGTTTGTCAATTTCCTTAATCCTTTCAAAGAACCAGCTTCTTGTCCTGTTGATAC
>NW_006408625.1:4617219-4618336 GCF_000296735.1 Chrysochloris asiatica
TTTCATTGGGAGCATAGATATTTATTATGGTTATGTCATCTTGCTCAATTGACCCTTTGATCATGTGATAGTGTCCGTCTTTGTCTCTTATGCTGGTTTTTGTCTTAAAGTTTACTTTATAGGAGATTACTATTGCCATTCCTGCTTGTTTATTGTTGCAGTTAGCTTGGTATATTTTTTCCATCCTTTAACTTTTAGTCTGTTTTTGTCTTTGTGTGTAAGGTGTGCCTCTTGCAGGCAGCATATTGAAGGGTCTTGTTTTCTTATCCATTCTGCCACTCTCTTTCTCTTCACTGGTGCATTCAATCCATTGACATTCAATGTAATTATAGATAGCATAGTGGTTATGAATCGGGCTGCGAACCTCAGGGACAGTTCAAAACTACCAGCTGTTCCGTGAGAGAAAGATGAGACTTTCTGCTACCATAAAGATTTACAGCCTGTACAAGATTGCTATGAGTTGGAACCGACTCCATGGCACATAATGACAACAACATGAATTAATTGCTGTCATTATGTTAAGTTTTTGGTAGTGCTGTTCTTTGCTTTGTTTTGCATACCTTCTTGTGCTGAGTTTGTGGGGGGTTTTGTGCTTTTTCTTGTCGGTTTGTTCTTAGTTTTAATGTTCTGCTTGGAAGTTCATTTTCATGTTAAGTTGTGAAGTATTAACTTTCTTTGGAGTTACCTTACAGTCTATTAACTTTTCTCTCCATTTAAGACTATCTATTGTATCCTGTAATCTACCTGACATCCTCACCACCTGGATCTCTGTTGCTATGTTTATCCTTTCTTTGACATTAATATTACTTTGATCTTCAGTTGACTTTCCAGCTCCTTTGAATTCATTGTTGTAGTTTTGTTCTGTTCTGAACTCTCCTATCTGTTGACTGAGTTCCAGGTGGTGTTGCCATGCCTATCAATCTCTGGTTGTTGTCTGTTCTTGTTGGTTTTCAGTCCACAGAACTCCCTTTAGGGTGTTTTGAAGTGCTGGTTTGGTTTTTATAAAATCTGTTAGATTCTGTTTATCCTGGAATGTTTTGATTGCACCATCATATTTGATTGACAGTTTTGCTGGACAGACAATTCTTGGTTGGCAGTTTTTTTCTTTTAGTGTTTT
>NW_006408625.1:4619171-4620489 GCF_000296735.1 Chrysochloris asiatica
TGTCTCAGTTACTCTTTTCTGGTTTTGGACATGTTTTGAGATCATTTGTTGTGTTTGAGATCTTTTGTTTGTCATTTCCAGTAGTTATGTGGGTTTTTTAATGCTTGTGTTATTAAGCTTACTGGGTGTCTCCTGGTTGATATGATTAGAAGATAGGCTTCCATTTTCTCATGTAATGTTTAGCAGCTGTTATTGGCTCTTGTCTCCATAGTGGAATATTATGGGGTATGCTTATAGCTTGGCTATATGGCCATGATTGCTGACTCTTCTTGGGTAACATAGGGAGAAACACCTCCCACCTCGAGGAAAAATGTGTGATCAAAATGCCCAAAGGTAGAAGCAATATGAAAGCAGAGGCAAGAACCTCCACTTTGAAACAAACTTAAAACCGTGGCCAACTGTCCAGTTTCCTTGCTACACAGGCAGTGTGTGTGCACTGTAGAAGCCTCCAGTAGTGGTTGGGGGTGTCCACTCACTCAGGCCCCTCTCTAGTCACCACCATAGAGGTGCACAGATAGATATTGAGAAGTTAATGGGAGAAAGATTGTTTACTATTTTTGTCTCTGAAGGTCAGTTAAATATCTGCGTGTTCACAACATAATTCTTGAAATAGTTGCATCTTTTTAAGTTGTGGTTTTACAGATTGTTCATATGGTTTGTCTGTCTGGCCTAACCTGCTTTTATTCTTTCTGGGTAGGTAAGGGTTAATGGTCTGTACAAGTTAACTTTAGGTCTGGGACCCCCAGGCAGAAGTCAAAAGCAGCAGCCAAAGGATTTTCCCTTGGACCAATGGGGTTCTTTCTCTCTGTGCCGTGGGATAGCTGTGGTCTCAACACTGGACTTTTTTTGGGGTGTGCACCCACCTATCTGAAGGTGTGCAGGCTGGACAATGAAGGCACAAAAATGAAGAGGAGGGAAAAAAATGTGTAGAAGTCTCCACATCTCCTTTTGCAAATGTCACTGCATTGATTTTTGCACTGGTTCCCTGTGCTGGTCTGGCTGTAGCCCTGCCCTCTGACTTTCACCTGGGTGGGATGGTGGCAGAGGGTGTCCTGTACCTTGATTGATTTCTAAAACACAATGTTTTCCTATATACCATGATTTTTCCACTGGAGGTTGTAGGAAATTGACGCCCTGTCCCTTATGCTAGATCCAGAGCTCTGGTGCAGTTTCGTGAGAGCTGTGTCTCTGGGTTTTCAGCCCCTCCCCCACAGAACCTGTCCTACCTGACTCTGCTCTGCCACTGCCAAACCAGAAGTCTATAACACATATTTTTGAGGACACAATTCAGTCCATGGTGCTATTTTTTTTTTTTTTT
>NW_006408625.1:4620689-4628391 GCF_000296735.1 Chrysochloris asiatica
TTAAACACTCAGGCATATGTAATAATTTACACCACCAAAGGGCACATTCTGCAAGTCTGCCTCCTGGCTGCCAGCTCCTAGTCCCTCTTTTCCCATGAATCTAGAGTCCTCAGCTACTCCCTCTCTCCACGTCCCAATCTCTGCCTTCATCTCTGGTTTGCTGCTTCTCCAGATAAAGTCCTACAGTGTTCTTGTGCTCTTCTCCCTTAATGGTGTTAGGGTTCTTGGTTTCTGGACTGTAAGAATAACTACTCTCCCTTTTTGTTACAAAACTTCTACCTTTACAATTGTAACAGTCGCAATTAGTCATGACAACAATTATTCACTATTAAATCATAAGAATCTTGTCCCCATTTCTTTTTAAGTTACTTTTTTTAAACAAAGTTTTTTTTTACATGAATTTAGCATCCTAAAGGTTTATGTTCAATTACTAGCCTATATTTATACTATTGAATCTTGTCCACACAAGCTCATTCAACAGGAACTATTATTATATGAAGCATAGAAATACTAGTAAGAATATTGGTAGATATGGGGTATGAGGATTCATGATTAATCTCCTGAATTAATTATAACAAATTTTAATATTTTAGTGTGTTTTCTTTCAGTCTTTTCTCTATGTGCTTTTGACATTTGCCTAGTGTTGATGTTGTTAGATGCCATCAAGTCAGTTGCTACTCATAGCCACACCATGCACAACAGAATGAAACATTACCCAGTCCTGTACCATCCTCACTATCATTGTTAAGTTTGAGCCCATTGCTGCTGCCACTGCGCTAATCCATCTAATTGGGAGCCTTTCTCTTTTTACAGACCCTCCACTTTACCTAGCATGGTATCAGGAGGAATTGCTCCCTCCTGATAATGTGTCTGAAGTATGAGAGACAAAGTCATGCCATCTTGTCTTCTCAGGATCATTTTGGCAGTACTTTCCAACACAGCTGTGTTCTTTCTAGTAGTCGTTGGTACTTTTATATTCTTCTCCAACACTATAACTCAAGTGCATCAATTCTTCTGTGGTTTTCCTTATTTGTCTATGTTGTTAACACCATCAAGTCTGTGCCAACTCATAGCAACCCTGTACAGGATTTCCTAGGAACACCTGGTGGGTTTAAACTGCCAACCTTGTGATTTGCACTCCACTGTTTATTCTATAGTGCCACTCCAGAAGCCTCTAGTTGAGATCAAAGTTGTCAATTTGAGTGTATTGAATTCATAATCAATGCCCATAGAAGCAGCTATCAAGAAACCAAATGCTATCTTGCATCAGGTAAGTATGCTGCAAAAGACCATTTTGAAGTTTTAAGATGTCACTTTAATGAGTAAGATATGTCTGATTCAATCCATGGTCTTTTCAATTGCTTTGTATGAATAGGAAAGTTGCATAATGAAAAAGGAAGACAGGAGAATTGTTATGTTCACACTGGGGTGCTGGTGAGGAATATTCATTATGCCACAGACTGCCCAAGGAATGAATAAATCACATCTTGAGTGTTCCTTAGAAGTGAGAATGGCAAGACTTCAATGTCTTACTTTGGATACGTCCTCAGGAAAGACCAATGGATAGAAAAGGACATCATGCTTGGTACAACAGAGTCAGTGAGAATGAGGGAACCTTCAGTGGATGGGTCCACACATCTTGATGGACTCATGAAGATGGAACAGTATTTCCTTCTGCTCTGCATGGATTGCCATGTGTTGGTGGGATGTGGTGGGAATGAGATCACAGTGTGGGCCTGTATGTGTGTGTACATTGTTTTTGTCACAGAACAAGTCATAAGTATTTTCCTGTATTCTTAGAAACACTTCACAAACGTCACTTTTAATTGCTGCATAACAGGCTTCCTGTGGCTATACAGACTTGACTTAACCAATCCCCTGGTGTTGGCCCTTTGAGTTGTTTCCAGCTTTTTTTTTTTTTTCACAATTATAAATCCCAGGCCTACTTTTAACCACTTACAGGTTGCCAAGCCCTTAGAATACTGTTGTGTGGAAGGAAAGCAGGATAGTTAATAATCTAAGCACTAGACCCAGGTTCAGATTATGAATTCACCCAAGAAAGGTGAATTTAGAATGAATTGGTAAAACAAAAACAAAACCAAAAAACAATTATCCTTGTGGTGGCTGGCCCAGAAGATGAAACTTTCTAGGCAACAGAACAAAGAACTAAGTCTTTGCAAAGAGAACTGTGGAGCATACGTAGACAATCAGGAAAAAGTTTAAATGTAATTAAAGCTGTGCCAGTAGAGCTGAGCCTGGGAGATGTGCAGACTCTTAAAACAAATAAAGGAATCACATGGAAGCCCAGACCAAGGGACCATCTCTTAGGAAGTTTATACAATAGAGAGGACCAGCTGATTCTAGAGCTCTCCACAGCATTATTATAAAAGGCAGATTTCAAATTGCTTTGCACAGGTGACTGAGGGCAAGCAGCATTAGGTAAGGTCTGTTCTTCCAAATCACTGCTACCATAGCCACCAAGGAGTCCTGGTGTGGCTCTGTGATTTAATGTGCTGGACTGTAAGGTCAGTTTGAACCACAAGGTCTGTGGTTCAAACTCACCAGCAACTCCTTGGAATCTTATACAGAATCACTCTGAGTTGGAAACAACTCAACCGCACTTAACAGCAACAACAATGTACTGAATGCTGTCTGTGCCAGGAGCTCTAAAACATGGCTTTCGTTACTCCTCCCAGCAGTCTGATGAAGTAGTGTTACCCCTGCCTTACAAATTAGAAAATTGAGATTTAACGAGATTGGCAATGATTTTCAAGTGTGCACTGCAAACTTCATGGTGCTTATCTTTTCCCAACTCCATGCTCAGGGGATTCATGCTGGTAGCTTGAAGTTGGTCAAGGTAAGGGTACTGACACCATAGAAAACAGATGCTACCAATCAGGGGTTTTGTTGTTGTTGAGGGCTGGCTATTCACTACGGCACTATTCTACTATCCTGCCAACTTGGCATCTCATTAAATAAATGCATCCAATGGTTTGGTGCTGTGGGATAAAGCACTGGACTAAAAGGTCAGTTTGAACCACAAGGTCAGCAGTTCAAACTCACCAGCTGCTCCTTGGAAACCCTATATAAGGGCGCTATAAGTTGAACCTGAATTGACTACACTAAACAACAACAACAACAATGTTTTCCTGGATAAAATCAGTAAGACAAATTGAAACTGTGACTTTGTCAATCTAATGACAAGACATCAATCTGATACTATCAATTCAAACAACTGGTCAACTTAGGGAAAAAAATAACCAAGGCAACAAGAAAGAGCCTGTTGCCATGAAGTCAATTCCAACCCAGAATGACCCCACCTGTTTCAGAGTAGAACTGCTGCGCTGGGATTTTAATGGCTGTAATCTTATGAAGGAGTCCTGGTGTGGTGCTGTGGGTTAATGTGCCAGACTACAAAGTCATTTGAACTGCAAGGTCAGTGGTTCAAGCTTACCAGCTGCTCCTCAGAAACCCTATACAGGGTCGCTATGGGTTGGAACCAACTTAACTGCATTTAACAACAACAATAACAACAATCTTATGAAAGTAGAGTGCCAATTCTTTCTTCTGGAGTGCTGCTGTGTGAATTCAAACTGACAACGTTTAGTTAGTACCTGAGCACAAATCATATGTACCACCCAAGGACCTAAACCAGTTTCCATCAAAGTGATCCTAATTTATGACGATCCCATGTGTGTCAGAATAGAACTGAGTTTCATAGCTGATTTTTCAGAAGTAGATTACCAGGCCTTTTTGCCAACCTTTCTTCCAACTCTAACTGTCAGTCTAGTACAAACTACAAAGAGCCGAGGCAAAAACAAAAGCAAAACAACCTAGTTGCTGTCAAGTTGATTCTGACTCATGGCGTCATGTGTGTCAGAGCAGAACTATGTTTCAGAGTATTTTCAATGGCTGATTTTTCAGAACTAGATTACTTGGCTTTTCTTCCAAGGTGCCTCTGGGTGGATTTGAACCTCCAACCTTTTGGTTAGTGGCCAAATGTATTAACCATTTGTTCCACCCAGGGACTCCAGGTGGCCTGGACAATGTGTTAAAATTCTGTAAACACCAAAGTTATAGTCTGAATCAGGGACTCTTGGAGCAGATAATGAAGTGGCTAACACAATCTGTGTGAGCAGTGCTAAAGGAGGAGGAAGCAGGATTCCTGAAATATCACATGGACCTACTTCAGTCTCTTCCATCTTGACAAATTTCTTTATGGATCACAAATGATACTCAGTTCTCTACTATTCTACTTTTGGAAACACTGAAATACAACCAGCAGCACCCTATGCAAATGGAGACTTTGTGTGCAAGATAACAGAACCCAGACTGGACCCAATGATGTTTTTATTGGAAAGAGTCCTTCTTTGATGGAAGTGGTGAGATCTCAGAAGACACATTTTCTGAAGCGAGTATGTGTGTCAGGAAAGTGGAGACTGTGCTTGCTCTGTCTTCACATTATCATTTTTGGGGTGGCCTTTCCCCGCCTGTGAACAGAAAGCACATGTTCTCCAGACAGGGCACTCTGCTGCCTTGCTTTTCTCACTCAACCAGAAAGGCCTCTGACAAAAGGTCTAGAACTGACAGCAAAATCTTGGGGTAGAAGCAATCAATCTAAGGAATACCAGAGCAGTATTCCCAGGGTTAGTCAAAATATAAATACACACACAGCGTACATACAATTATGTCATTTAAATTGTCTGCATTAGCGGCTACATTTGAGAAAGAATGTAGGGGGAAGAGCTCCTCTCAGGTTCCCTTTGTTGAAGGAAAAATGTTAAACTTCATCTACTACAGAACATGCTATTCTGTGTAAGTATGTGCCATGGAGACATCAAACATTCACAAAACTCCTGGCAGAGGCCAGGAAAAAAAAAAACAATCCAAAGCAAGAATGGAAATAGAGCTTTGTCTTAGTTTATAAAATTATTTATGAAGTAGTTTATGAAGTTGGAAATTGCAGTTAATGAATTCAGCAGACCTGGAAATGTCATATTAAACTGCAGTAACTATGTTGGGTAGAGTGAAGAGTCTTGTCTGTTTATCAAAAATGGTGTCGACACAACTTGCTAAGTATTTCCGTACTAGGCAGTTAGTGGTTGATTTTTTGTTGTTGGTTTTTGGGACACATTGGCCTACAGATCAAGTCTTTTGCTGCTATAGTACTTACTTTCCTGAAATATCACAGTGATGGAATCAAAAGAGAACTTTATCACATGTGCATGTACACAGGTGAGTCAAAAATTATCTGCACTCCAGTTATATTAAAACACCAGTCCATGTCCACCACAGATGACAACATTGAGCATGCACACGAAATAATTCTGTTGAATAGATGAGTAACAGTGGATTATGAGGCAAATCATTTGCAAATCAGCTATGGCTCTATCTATGAAATAATCCATGATAGACTTGGGCTTCAGAAAGTTTGTACAAGATGGGTATGGAAGAGCACAAACAGAAACGTTTGGACATCTACAAATAAAATTTGGACTAATAATTGAAGGAAGGTAAAAGTTTCTTTCAAAAACATTGTTACTGGTGATGAGACATGGATTCATAGCTACGAGCCTGAGAGAAAATGACAGTGTATGGAATGGAAGCATCTGACCAAGATAAAGTTGAAAACTCAACCATCAGCTGAAAAATGATGCTTACAGTGTTGGGGATTCTCAAGGGCCAGTATTGGAACACTATCAGGAAAAAGGTTCAACAATCAATAGTGCTTGTTACAGAGAGATGCTCACTGAAGACCTGAAGCCTAAACTTTGGATTAAACACAGAGGACTGCTATCCAACGATGTTGTGATCTTGCATGACAATGCATATCCATACATCTCTGTCCACACTGTTGACACTCTGAAAAAACTTCGTTTTGAGGTGTAAAAGCATCTTCCCTAGAGTCCTGATCTTGCTCCATCAGACTTTCATCTGTTTGAGCCCCTGAAAGCAGCCTTTTGAGGATGTAGATTCATCTCTGATCACAAAGCAGTGCATTTGTGGCTCACAATTCAGCCTAAAATGTTCTTAAATAAGGGAATATGAAATATTGTTGACAGCTAGACAAAGTGCTTTGAAAAGCAAGATTATGTTGGAAAATGATGTATTTGTCTTTTCTAAAAGTTGACCAAAATAAATTCTACAGCCAGAGTGAGGATAATTTTTTATTCATCCTCATACATACCCAGAGACCCCACCAGCAGATGAAGTCAATATATTGGGTTTGCACTTCATAAACTTGAAAAAATAAGCCAGAAATTACAGAGAGAAAGAATAGAAACTCTCACATTATCACTTCCATGTTGTTGGTGAGTGCTGTTCAGTTAGTTCTAGCAACTTTATATAGGGTTTCCAAGGAGAAGCTGGTGAGTTTGAGCCATGGTTAATAGTCCAGTACTTATCCTACAGTGCCACACCAGGACTTCTTTTCATAGAATATCTGATTTCACCCACCAGCCTCCTAAAGCTGAGACTTGTTCATTCAAATCTTTCTGAGAAGTCCAGATGATTAATAATAAAATATCAGAATGGTCAATACACTGAAAGGGCAAAGAAGTAGAATGGAAGAGATGGAAACCAGAACCAGTGATCTGGAAGACAAATCTCTCAATACTGCTAAGATAGAAGAGCAAGCAGAAAAAAAGGATTAAAAAACCTGAAGAGAGTCTAAGATTCATGCTGGATAACATAAAGAGGAATAACTTAAGAATTATCGGCATTCCAGAACAGGAACAATCACAGAATTTCACAGAAGAAATAGTTAAAGAGCTTCTGGAAGAAAAATTTCATAACATCTTGAAGGCTGAGAAGATAAACATTCAAGAAGCTGAATGAACCCCAGGAAGGATAGACCCCAAAGAAATTCACCAAGACATATCATAACCAAGCTCCCAAATTCAAAGACAAGGAAATAACTCTAAAAGCAGCCAGGAAAAAGAGAAGGGTTACCTACAAAGGCAAGCAAATCAGTTTAAGCTCTGACTTCTCAGTAGAAACCAAGCACGCAAGAAGGCAATGGGGAAACATATATAAAATCCTCAAAGAAAAAAACTGCCAACTAATCTGTCAATCAAATATGATGGTGCAATCAAAACATTCCAGGATAAACAGAATCTAAGAGATTTTGCCAAAGCCAATACAGCACTAATACTAATACTAATCTCAAATCTTTCTGAGCTTAACCTACCATGTTGGCAAACATATCCCTCTGGGTCAGTTCTGGAGATGTCTTCACTTATTTATGCTTCCCATCTACTCATGTATAAACAAGAGCCTCTAGAAACAGAAATCCATCCTTTTTAAAAGTTAAGATATGTAGCAAAACACATGGTGTACCCTTCTACTTGCTCATTCTTGATAAGATACTTTGGTTTTGTCTCCAAGTTTTACTGATGAGTAACAACTAACCCAACCCAATTGTCACTATCCCTTCTTAACACATATATGTATCATTGTTGTTGTTAAGTGCTGTTGAGTCGATTTGGACCCATGGTGACCCTGAATAGGGTTTCCTAGGAGCAGCTGGTGAGCTCGAACCACCTACCTTACAGTTCAAACTGACCTTGCAGTTCAGCACATTTACCCACAATGCCATACCAGGACTCTTATATATACATTGTTGTTGTTGTTAGGTGTCATTGAGTCGGTACCGACCCATAGCGACCTTATACACAGCAGAACAAAACACTGCCCGATCCTG
>NW_006408625.1:4628879-4633746 GCF_000296735.1 Chrysochloris asiatica
AATGAAGTCCTTGACAACTTCAATCTTTTCTCCATTGATAAAAATGCTGTTTATTGTTCCAGTGGTGAGGATTTTTGTTTTCTTTACATTGAGTTGTAATCCATACCAATATATACACATATTACTCAGTAATTGCAAGCTATTTATAGCAAATTCCTCTTTCTCAGTCTTTGCATGAAATTGTAAGAACAAGCGCTACTAAGGCTCTCCATAGACATGTTTCACATTACAAAGCAATTTACACTTCTAAAATGTGAAAAATATGCAAAGAATCTCCCTGATCCTTGGGAGGAAACATACTATTATTAGATATTCCATACTGTCATGAAGAATGGTATTTGTGCCCAAGCAAAGTCAACTGCCATCAGTTGAGGTCTCTGTACCTCATGAGCAATGCACGAAGACCAATCCCCACCCTGGCTTTCTTTTCCTCACTATTCTGGGGAATAAAACAACGTTGTAACCCTCCATCTATTCTACTTCCTTCAATAGGTAGTTCTGATCAGAAGAACCTGCCACTGAATTGCTCCAGACCCCTGTTAGTTCTTGGAAACCAAGGAGGAAATAGCTTTCTTTTACTGAACATCTTGTATATGATTCACCAGGGCAGTTATTTTATGCCACTTACCCCATTTAGGATCAGCACTGGACTTTGAGCTACAGAGTCAGCAGTTCAAACTCACCAGCTGCTGCTCAGAAACCCAATACAAGGTCGCTGTGCATTTAAACCAACTTCAAAGCACTTAACAACAACAACATCCCTTTTAAGTATCCTAATAACTATGCAAGTTGGGTATAATCAGTGCTATTGAAGAAAAAAAAAAAAAGGAAAAAAAGCAAGAGACTCAAAGAGGTTAAGATTTAAGATTTGTAGCTAGTGAGGAAGAAGAAGTCATCTCTTGTTGGTATTACATTTTTAATACACTTGGTGCTAAATGAAATCTTTGTGGTCAGATCCATCCAGAGGTGTCTTAAAAAGCAAGGTCTGCACATCCACTTCTGAAAAATTAGCCATGGAAAGTCCTATTAAGCTCAGTTCTGTTCTACCCTGGCACACAAGGGGTCACCATGAATTGAAGTTGACTCAGCTGCAACTCCTCTTTTCACTTAATCTGTTTGTTATTCATCTTCTGTATACCAAACACTGTTGTGATAGTGACAGTGGTGGTTATGTGCCGTATGGCCAGTTTTGACTCACAGCTACCCAGTATAGGATTTCTGAGGCTGTAAATATTTATGGGAGCAGAAAGCTCATCTTTCTCCCATGGAACCACTGTTAGTTTCAAACTGCCAATCGTGCGGTTAGCAGCCCGATTTGTAACCACTATGCTACCAGAACTCCTTAAACACTGATGTAGATGATACAAATAAAATATTCATCAATATCAATGTTCCTACTTTTATGATGTTTACATTCTAGTGATGGAAGGCAGACAGTAAACACGAAGGGAACATAAACACGAAGGTAAGGAAGAGATAAGAGGAAAGACATAAGCAGAGAAAGGGGATTTCCAGGGTGGGGAGAGGGTCAGGAAAGGGGTTCTGTGACTAAACCTCAGAATGGAGTGAAGGGGTTGATCATGCTTCTTTCTGGGAATTAGAATTCTAGGAAAGGAACAAGGATAGAGGCTCTGAAGTGGAGGTGTTCTTGGAGGCCACTGTGGACAGAGCAGCGTGGACAAAGGGAGAGTGGAAGGAGGTGTGGTCAAGGAATCAGAAGACATGAGGAAGTAAAGTCCATGGCAAGGACTTGGGCTTTCATTCTGAGTGGTATTAGAAGTCAGAGTGAAGGAAGACTGGATCTACTAACTCAACTCATACACATACACAAAAGAGAAAATGCTTAAGAGAGCCAGTCTTTTGTTGTAAGTCTCAGCCATGAGATCTCAAGCTCAGAGTCCCAGTAGGATGTGAAGTGTGTTCAGGTTTAGGATCCAGACCAACCTGAGGACAAGTGGGTCTTGAGAAACTCCCAAGAGTTGAGGGCTTGTGTCTAGCTCACTCGGGTCTATCTCAATAGCAATGGAAGGGAGGGATGGCTCTGAATGAGTCATGATGTCCTCAGCCCAGTGCTGGGGACCCATTCCTGAGTCCTGGAAGGGAGGCTAAAATCCCCAATAAAAATTCAGTGCTTTATGTTATGGAGGCATTAGGACTGGGGTGATGACACTTCTTTTGGGGTCCCTGTTGGACACCACCATAAATAGAGAGGCAGTGATACAGATGACTGTGTCCCTAGAGCTCAAATGGCCTGGACTACAGGTCTTATCAGTGTAAAACCAAATGTCAGAGAAGGAAGACAGAAAATGTCTTGCAACTTCCGAGCTCCTATACGATTTCTCCCAGAGAGTCCCAGGATTAATTGAGGATCTGCAGTACTTCTGGTGGGGGTAGAGAAATACTATGGTGTGGCTTCTACCTGGGCTGGTGTTTCCTGAGGAAACAAAGACTATACTTGCTGGCAATCCAAGGCCAGAACCAGACCCCAGTGAAAACACTCTGCCTTAAGCTTCATTTCCAAAGCCCCTGACTTTGCTGAAACCTGGAGCGATGTTCGAGGGAGGGCAGAGCTTTGCAACTACCACGGTTCTGTGACAAGGGACATGGGCACTCTGAAAGCCATAGGGCTGATCTAAGTGGCCTGCAGTGCCATCTCAGGGTGAAAGATTAAGACCTGGCAATTTGCCTTTAATAAAGTGATTATGAGGAACATGGTAAAAATAGTATAAACATGTTGAGGAAGAAGCCAATATCATATAACAAATGTGTGTCTTTCCTACTTGTAGAATCTTTACACTTACCAGCATTTGAACAACAATCCTTAGGCTAACCCATAACAAATATATACCTGTTTACCTGGGACATTTACCATACAGAACTTGCCAGTCTACATGTTCATTAACATCATTTTAAAAACAAGAGCTTGAATGCCCTGGCACAGAGCAATGAGTGCCTGTTTCTGACCTGCCAGGTTAGCTCCCCTCTTGCTTCTATGCACCAACTCTGTCTCACATGTATCAACTCAAGTCCTTGAAACAAAGCTATTTAAAGTGAAAGGGGGCTAGGAAGGCACTTGGGGAAATGCAAAAGTAAATTGCTACTTACATGTTCTCCCCAGCCAGCTCATGTTTCTTTTGAAAGTCACAGGGATTCAAAATACAAACTGAAAGGGAAGGAGTCTTCACATCAAGGGTCAAGCCTGTCCCCTCCATATACAGGGTTGATAGGGACAGGCAAATTAGACATTGGCTACCTAAAATGGGGGCCACAGGGGAGGGAGCAATAAAGGCATTAAGTGGCTGGCTTGCAAGTTTTCAAGAGGGTGTGGGAGAAGGTAGAATACTCACTGAATAGTTTTCATCTTGTCTAAATGGGTCTGGTGAAAGGAGATGGGGATAGGATTCTTTGATTCAATAGTAAATGTTATCATGACTAATTGTGATCATCACAACTATAAAGCTAGAAGTTTTGTAACACAAAGGGGGGAGTAGTTAATCTTACATTTCAGGAACAGAGGCCCTTAGGACCATGAAGAGAGAAGAGCATGAGCAAAACATGGGACCCTAACCAGAGAAGCAGTGACACCATAGATGGAGACAGAGATGAGGACATGGAAAGAGGAAGCAGATGAGGACTCTAGACTAATGGAAAGAGAAAGGCTGTGTGCTGGCAGACATGAGGCTGGCTTGTAGAAGGTGCCCTAATGTAGTTTAAATGATTATATATTTCAGAGTGTTTCTGTGTACATCAAATACAAACCAAACAAAAACAGAGCTAATAGGAACAAATACTGTTAAATGGTGATACAAGGATGGGATTGTAATTACTGTAATGAAAGAAAATACAATAGGATGAGTGTAAAATCAATGTTCTCTCATGTAAACTATCACTCAATTCACAATAGAAACTTTAAAAAAGAGAGAATTAAATGAAATTGTAACTGACACACTTGAAATTCTCATGAAAGAGGAGAATGATCAGCTTCTTCAAAATAGAATTCATTATAAGAATGAAAGTAATAAAAATAAATAGTACTATCATTATAATTGCAAACATTTCTTAGGTCAGTTGTTTCATTTTTTAAAAATGTTTTATTGTGAATTATGTGATAATTTACATGGGAGAACATTAGTTTTACATTCATCCTATCATATATAGTTTCATTGCCATAGTTACAGGGCCCTCCATGCATCATCAACCAACCACAGGGTATACCCTGCAAGGCTGCCTCCCACCCCCAGTTATCAGCACACAGCCTCTCTCCCTCTTGGGGTCTAAAGTCCCCCAGCTGCTCCATCTCTCCACATCATTGTCTCTGGCTCCATCTCTGGTGTCACTGCTCCTCTGGGTAGGATTCCGCTCTCTGCTCTTCTACCTTGATGGTCCCAGGGACCTCGGCTCCTAGACTGAAAAGTTAATCACTCCCCTCCTTGCTACAAAATGTCTACCTTTACATTTTCAACCCACACAATCACTTCTGATAACAATTATTCACTATTGTAACCCAAGAGACCTATCCACATTTCCTTTCATAAGCACACCTAGACAGATTGGATACTACTCAGTGGAGATTCTACCTTCCTCCACGCCCTCTGGATCTAGATTCCTTCTTGAAAGCTTGTAAGTCAGTCACTTCTTGCCTTTGAAGCCCTCTCATTTTGGGTAGCCAATGTCCAAGTTGCCCATCCCTGTCTACTTTGTGTATGGAGGGGTTGGGAATGATCCTTGCTGTAAAGATTTGTTCCCTCTATTGACATACTGCATCCATAGGTGTAGGTCAGGTTTGTCAAAATGTATTAGATTACTCTTTTTTCCCCGTCTTCTTTCTCCTTCTAGTTGAGCTCTGATCATCCAGTCATTGAAGCCA
>NW_006408625.1:4636593-4655378 GCF_000296735.1 Chrysochloris asiatica
TCCAATGAGGTCGAGTAGCTTTTTTACTGAATCTTTGGGGTTTTCTATGTATAGGATCATATCATCTGCAAATAGAGAGTATTACTTCCTCTTTGCTGATTTGGATGCCTTTAATTTCCCTGTCTTGCTGTATAGCTCTTGCTAAGCCTTCCAGCACAATATTGAATAGGAGTGGTGATAAAGGGCATACTTGTCTGTTTTCTGTTCACAGAGGGAAGGCTTTCAGTTTTTCTCCATTGAGAGTAATGTAGGCTGTTGGTTTTATATATATGCTCTTAATTATGTTGTGTAATTTCCCTTCAGTTCCTACTTAATTGAGTATGTGCTTTGGTGTTTTTTATGTTTTCTGATTGCTTCCAGGTAGATGATTTTAGGATGTGGGCTTCCTTTTTCACTCTTCTTATGGCTTAACTCAGAGTAACTTTCACAGATGTTCTCTGTTTCCCTGGTATATGGCAGTTAGTATTGGTTCTTGCCTGGGTTTTGGTGTTTTTTAGAGTGTGATTGTAGCTTTACTATATGGAAGCAGATGCTGTATCTTCTTGGGTAAAATTGGGAGAGAAAGAGTCCCCCAAAGGTAGAAGGGTGAGCATAAAACAGCAAAACAGCACCAGCAAAAAAAACAAACAAAACACAACAACAAGTAAAAACAACAACAAAAAAACTAGACTGACTACTGGAGTCTATAATCACAGAAAATGGAGAGGAGGGAGAGAAGGAAAAAAGAAAAAAAATCTGTGGCTCTTGTAGCCTAGTGGTTACGAATCGGGCTGCAAACCGTAAGGTCAGCAGTTTGATATCACCAGCCATCCCGTGGAAGAAAGATGAGGCATTCCACCCCCTGCAAAGATCCACAGCCTCAGAAACCCTGTCCAGGGTTGTTATGCATCAGAATTGACTCCATGGCACATAGCCAGCCACCAATATGAGTATGACTTTAATGTCCTCTCTTCAGGTTTTTGCCTTCAAATCTGCCTAACTGATTTCAAGATGACACTGTTGGTTGTTATGCTCTACCTCAGGATTTAACTTAATTTTTGGCCTGCTTTGTTTTTAAACTCTCTTTCCCTCTCTACACTCCTGTCCTGGCCTTTCCCATATTAAACAACAACAACAACAGTTCAGGGCCAGGTGGTGAGCTGAGTGTATCTGTGTGCATGTGTGACAGAACCCACCAGTGGTAAGGGTGGGGGGTGTCCACTCTCTCAGGCACCCCCTGTAGTCACCAGAATGGAGGTGTGCAAACAGTAGCGGGGGCGGGGGGGGGCAATGAACAGATAACAAAAAAAACAAAACAAAAAAAAAAAAAGAAAGAAAATCAGAACAAAGCAAAACTGATGAAGTGTATTGTCCACCTTTGCTCCAAGGTTCCCGCAGCATTTTTCCATGGTGTGTCTGCTCCCCCACTTGGTCTTGCCATTTGGTCTAGCCCAAGTTGTTGGCTCAGGTCCACCAAGCCTGGCAGATTCAAAAGTACACTATTTCTTACTTTTGCTACAAGTTCCACTAGCTATAAGCCTTCAAACCTTTTAAATATTCCTAGCTCTGTGGTTCTGAGTTTTGGAGCTCTGCCCTGGATCTATTTTGCCTGGTATTCTGTGGTATTGCTGATGGCGAACCTCCATCCTAACCACCATCAAGGCCCACCTCTAATTGTTTCATTTTTATAATGTGTGTCTACTTCATAAAGAGGCAAAACTGAATCCTTAAGGAAAAAAAGGACAGTGAAAATTCTAGACCTCCAGGCTTGCCACTTTGTTTATTCTAGAAAAATAAAACTGTGTTTGAGAAGTATATGAAAATAAAGGAATGACATTTTGCAAAAAAAAAAAAGAATGTCACAGGAAGCTCACTCAGACTCAGAAGGCAGGCAGGGTGTTGAGATGAGAACAAGCATAATGGGAACACAGTGGCCACCTACTTCCACCCAGTAGACACCATGGATTCAATTGTGTCCCAAAAAGTCTGTTGAAACCCTATATATCTGACCCTGCTTTTCCTTTGCAATGTTAGCAAGGTCATACACAGTAAGGCGAACCCTAATCACTCTTGATTATATATAAAAGAGAAAATAAGACACAGAAACCCCAACACAGGGGAAGCCAGACACTGTGTGAGCCTCTTCCACAAGCCACACCTGGAAGGAATCCACAAGGACTAGACACTGATTTGGATCCACAAGGACTAGACACTTTCAGCCTCTAAAACTGTGAGAAAATGAATTCTTGTTATTTAAATTTACCCACTTGAGGGTATTTTTAGCAAAAGTGGGTACTAAGAAGTTCTGGATGGTGCTATATGATAAGCACAAGACTGCTGAATGCAAGATCAGTGGTTCAAACCCACTAGCCACTCTTGGAAACCCTATGCAGGGTTGCTATGTGTTGGAACCATCTTGAAAATACTTAAAACTTTAAAAAGTTGGTGATTATTTTTATTTATTTTTTTAAAACACACTATGGGCCAAACTAAATAGAGCTATAGGCTTTTCCCCTTGGCCACCAATTTGAGGCCATTGGATGATTAAATGCAGTGCTCTATCTGAGTTCTTTCCTGGGTGTTCCAAGTACTTCCATGAGTGATGACAGTGGAATTTCCTGGAAGCAGTACCTAACTCAATCAGGTTTTGCCTTGGGCCACCCATAAGACAAAGCCAACACCCATGCCTTAATCAGCAGTGCTCAGAATCTAGTGGAGCCCAGCCAAACACTGATCTAGATGCTGTTAGGAAATTATTTATTGCTGTTAGGTGCCATTGAGTCTGTCTATCCAGTCTTATGCACAGCAGAATGAAACACTTCCTGGTCATGCACCATCCTTACAATTGTTGTTGAGCTTGAACCCATTGCTGCTGCTACCAGGCCAATCCATGTCATTGGGGTCTTTCTCTTTTTCAACAAACCTCTACTTTATCAAGCATGATGTCCTTCTCCAGGGACTAGGAATAGGTCCTCCTGATAGTATGTCCAAAATATGAGAGAGGAAGTCTCTCATCATCCTCAATTCTAAGGAGCATTCGGGCTGTACATTTTCCAACATACATTTGTTTGTTCTTCTGGCAGTCCATGCTACTTTTAATATTCTTCTCCAACACCTTAACTCAAATGGTGGTTATGTGCCATGGAGTCGGTTCCGACTCATAGTGACCCTGTAAAGGGTTTCCGAGACTGTAAATCTTTATGGGGCAGAAAGCCTCATCTTTTTCCTGTGGAACAGCTGGTAGTTTCAAACTGCTGGCCCTGAGGTCAGCAGTCTGATTTGTAACCACAACACTACCAGAGCTCCTTCTATTGTCTCCCTTATTCATTGTCCTTCTTTTATATGCATACAACACAATTGAAAATACCATGTCTTGGGTTAGGTGCACCTGAGTCCTCTTGAACACTTTAAAGAAGTCTTATTCAGTAGTAGATTTGTCTAGTGCTAGACTGCGAACCGCAAGATCAGCAATTCGAAACTACCAGTTGTTCCACAGGAGAAAGATGAGGCTTTCTGCTCCTGTAAAGATTTACAGCCTCAGAAACCCTGTACAGGGTCACTATGGGTTGGAACCGACTCGATGGCACTTAACAACAACAACAGACATCATTTGATTTCTTGACTGCTGCTTCTGCAAGTGTTGATTATAGATCCAAACAAAATAAAGTATTTGACAACATCAATCTTTTGTTCCAAAGTTGTTGTTAAGTGCCATCAAGTCAGTTCTGACCCACAGTGATCCTGGATAGGATTTTGGAAGAGCATCTGGTGAGTTTGAACTACTGACATTGTTGTGTAAACTGACTTTTCATCTAGTATATTAACTCAAAGCACCACATCAGGACTCATTATATGTGATTAAATCACTTAACCTTAATTAAAGCAGATTACAACCAGTTGCAACCAACTCATAGTGATTCCATGTATGTCAGAGTAGAGCTGGGATTCATGGAGCTCTCAGTGGCTGTGTTTTTAGTAGTAGATAACTAGGCTTTTCTTCTGAGGCACCTCTGGGTGGATTCAAACCACTAATCTTTTGGTTAGCAGCCAAACTCTTTAATCATTTATATAAGCCAAGGATGCTATAAAGCATATTACCTTCCATAATGTGGGTGTCTCATCTGTTTAAGAATTTAAGAGCAAAAAGGGTTTTCCCAAGAGTTTGTTTTGCATTCAGACATTTTGCCAAAACTTTACTCTTTCCATTGTGAGATCTATATATTTTGGGATATACTAATAACCATATAAGAATTACCAGCTTATCATCTGCCCTACAGATTTGGGGTTTATCAGGCCTCACAATCACTGCACTGAAGCCATTAGTAAAACACTAGTCTTCAGGAATTGATGGAATACCAACGAGATGTTTCAACTAATGGCTGCAATGCTGGAAGTTCTTACCTGTCTATGGCAAGAAATTTGGGAGACAGCTACCTGTCCAGCTGACTGGAAGAGACTCATAGTCATGTCCATAGCAAAGAAAAGTGATTCAGCAGAATGTGGAAATTATCAAACAATTATCATTCATATCACACATCAGTATCATTTTGTTGAAAAAAATAAACAACAATAACAAAAAAAAAAAAAAAAACCCCACAAAAAACATTGCACTAGTACACTGACAGAGAACTGTCAGAAATTTAAGCCTGATTCAGAAAGGGATGTAGAAGGAGGGACATCATTGTTGGTGCCAGATGGATCTCTATGGAAAGCAGACAGTACTATAAAGATGTTTACTTGTGCTTTATTTACTATGCAAAAGCATTCCACTGGATGGAGCATAAGAGATTAGGGATAACACTGAAGCATGAGAATTTCATTGAGCTCATGCTGAAACTGTACGTAAACCAAACAGAACAAGGATTTAAATTCAGGATATCAGGTGAGTGTCAGGGTTGTGTCCTTTCACTATATTTACTCAGTCTCTACATTGAGCAAATAATCCAAGAAGCTGGATAATAGGAAGAAGAATATGACATCAGGATTGGAAGAAGACTTATTAGAAAATCTGCAGGATGCAGAAAACACAACCTTATGTACTGAGAGTGAAGAGGACTACTGATGAGGATCAAGGAATTAGGTATGGATTACACCTCAATATAATGAAAACAAAAATCCTTTTAAAACCAAACCAATAAGCAACATGATAAATAGAGAAAAATTTGAAAATTTCCAGAATTTAATTTTATTTGGATTCACAATGAATGCCCATGGAAGCACAAACCAGTAAATCAAATGATATACTGCATTGGGAATATTTTCTGCAAAAGACCTGTTTGAAATGCTCAAAAGTAAAGATGTTCCTTTGAGGACTAAGGTGAGTCTGACCCAAGTTGTGTTATTGCGACCCATGAACAATGAATAATAAAGACTGAAGAACTGATGCATTTGAATTATGGTGTTGGTGAAAAATACTGAATATACTTTGGACTGCCAGAAGAATGAACAAATTTGCTTGAAAGAAGTACAGCCAGAAAGCTTCTTAAATTCAAGGATAGTTCAAAGGGAATACACAAACAAGCATGTAAGCTCACTGACAACCATGTGAGTGGAGGCAGGGGAAAGGCAATAATGGGCTGAGTTTGACCACATTCCATAGACTCCTCTTGACCTTGAGATTAGAGAGAGAAAAGGAAGGGCTCGTTGGTCCAAAGTTTGGGTAGACTTGGGAACTCCTGAACCAATGGACACTGACCAAGTCACAGAGGGGTAGAGCTGAGAGGGAAGTATCCAGCTGATATCAAGTGGGAGGAGACACATAAGAATGCCCAAACTTGTAGATAATGCCCATTTGACCTAGCTTCCTTCAATGGTTTGATGACTAGAGTTCAACTAGAGGAAGATAAAGAAATCTGATAAAGGAAGCAAATGTAACTTGCTACAGTTTGATAAACTTGATCTATACTTATGGATGCAGTAGCTCAAAATACCTATCGAGAGGGAAGGAGTCTTCACATCAAGAATCAAGGCTGTCCTCTCAGCCTACAGGGTTGATTGTTGTTGTTGGTAAGTGCTGTTGAGTTGATCCTGCCCCATAGCAAACCTGTATAGGGTTTCCAAGGAGCAGTTGGTGAGCTTGAACCACCGACATTGCAGTTCAAATGACTTTTCAGTCTGACACATTAGCCCACTAAGGACAGGCAAATTAGAGATTGGCTACCTAAAATGGGGGGCCTATAAAAACATGAAATGGCTGACTTACAAGTTTTCAAGAGGAAGTTTAGTTTCAGAGTGTATGGGAGAAGGTAGAATCCCCACTGAATAGTTTTTATCTTGTCTAGATGGGTCTGGTGAAAAGAGATGGGGATAGGATTCTTTTGATTCAATAGTGAGTAATTGTTGTGACTAATTGTGATTGTCACAACTATAAAGGTAGAAGTTTTGTAACAAAAAGTGAGGAATAGTTAATCTTACATTTCTGGAATAGGGGACCCTAGGACCATCAAGAAAGAAGAGCATGAGTGGAACATGGGACCCTAACCAGAGAAACAGTGACACCAGAGATGGAGAGATAGAGTTGCTGAGGACTCTAGATTCATGGAAAGAGAAAGACTGTATGCTGGTGGCCAGGAGGCAGGCTTACATAATACACTCTTTGTTGTTTAAATGATTATATATTCCTTAGTGTTTTTGTGTACATAAAAAAACAAAAACAAAAACAGAGCAAATACACGGAAGGGACTGTAATCATGGCAATGAAACAAAATACAATAGGATGAGTGCAAAACTGATGTTCTCCATGTAAACTATCATTCAATTCACAATAAAAGCTTTAAAAAAAAATAAAGGAAAAGAAAAAAATTGAGGATGGTGAGACTTCCTCTCACATACTTTGGCCATATGATCAAGAAGGACCAGTCTTTGGAATATGAAGGACATCATGCTTTGAAAAGTAGGTCAGTGAACAATAGGAAGAGATGGGTTGACACAGTGGCTGCAACAATGGAGTCAAATATAGCAACAGTTGGGAGGATAGCATAGGATTAGGCAGTGTTTCCTTCTGGTGTAAATAGGGTCACTAAGAGTCAGAACTGACTCAATAACATCTAACAACTATCGTGTAAGCTAACTCTTTAAAATCTCTCTCTCTCTCTTTGTATAGATATCTTACTGATATTATTTCTCTAGAGACCCTTGACTAAGACAAACAGAGATGAGTAGTCCTGATCCAAATTGCACATCAATTAGAAAAATCTACGGCTCTGGTTGTTTTAAACCACTAAATTTGAATGTGTTTTAGATAGCAATAGATAATCAGAACAATCATTACAACTGAGAACAATAGCTAGAAACATAGCTAGAATCATAGGACCTCCCAGCTCCCCCAACCCCATTTTTATTATTATTTTTAATAAATGTTTTATTGTGAATTATGTGATAGTTTACATGGGATACCATAGGTTTTCCATTCATTCTGTCATATATCATTTCATTGCCATAGTTACAATCCCGTCCATGCATCATCAACCAGCCAAAGCCTGCCCCCCCCCCCGCCCCTGTCATCAGCACACAGTCCCTCTCCCTCTCTGGATCTCAAGTCCCCAGCCTCTCCATCTCTCCGCGTCATCATCTCTGCCTCCATCTCAGGCATCACAACTTCTCTGGGTAGGGTCTCGCTCTTTGTTCTTCTCCATTTCAACCCCATTTTTAAATGCTTGAAACCTTTTGCTATTAAGAAAAGTTTTAAAATTAATTTAAGTTTGTTTATATTGTTTTGCCACATAGAAATATGATAAGATAATAATAATAGACAGTCAAGGATAAAATACATTCTATTAAGATAAAAAATACATAAACTTCACAACTCTTAAAAGAAGAGCTTCCTTATGTGTTTTATAGGGGGTACTGTTTAGTTTCAAGAAGGAACCCTGATAGGTTGGGCTGCTAGCCAAAAGGTCAGCAGTTGGAATCCACCAATCATTCTGTGGGAGAAAAATGAGGATTTTTGCTCTTGCAAAGATTTATAGCCTCAGAAACCATACCAGGTTGCTGTGAGTCAGAACCAACTCAACAGTACACAGCAGCAGCAGCAAGTTTGATTTGACCCATAAGGTAGCAGCTCAAATCCACCAGCCACTCCTTGGAAACCTATATGGGGTCTCTATGCATCAAAACTGATTTTACAGCATTTAACAACAACAAACACATTCTGTAGAAACAATTTTATAGGGATGTGAACACAAATATCTCAAGACTGCTGTAGCAGGAATCTCCTGGCTCTGGGCATTGTTGGGAATATTCACTTGGAACTGTTTTGAGCATTAACATCTGTGGCAGAGACATGTAAAAGGCTCATTAAACTCTGCTTCCTTTCTCCCATGGGAATGCAGCTAGACTTAATTTCCCAGCTTCTCCTGCAGGTATGCAGGATCATGAGACTGAGTTCTGATCAAAGGCTGTGGTGAAAGTAACAGACACCATATCCAAGTTTTGCTGTTAAGTGCCATCAAATCGGTTCCAAGTCATCACGACCCTGTATAGGGCTTCCAAAGAGCAGTAGATTTGAACTGTTGACGTTCTTGTTCACAGTCTAGTGCTTATCCTATAGCACCACATCAAAGTTTAGACCACCAAAACTGCCTACACAGTCCTCATCCCTCTTCTGTTTGTTGGATGAGGATGACAGTAGAGACCTCCAAGTCCTTAGGGAATGGCAGAACCACTAACTAAAAGGAGTTTGGATTACTGAATGACTGTCTCGAATTCAGTTCTCTTCAACTTGCTTTAGATTATGACACAATCCATGATCATGGTAAGTCACTGAAATATTGGGGTTGTTCGATGCAGCAGTTAGTCTACCCTAATACAACATTTATTGAAAAGAAAGTCTTTAGTGAACTCACATGTTTAATGATGTATTTTTATGTCAGACATGTTCTTGTTGTTAAGTGCCGTGGAGTTGGTTCCGACTCATAGTGACCCTGCACAGGGTTTCCGAGGCTGTAAATCTTTACGGGAGCAGAACGTCTCATCTTTCTCCTGCAGAACCACTGGTAGTTTCGAACTGCTGACCTTGTGGTTCACAGCCCGATTCATAACCAGTACGCTACCAGAGCTCCTTATGTCAGACATAGAGAAAGAAAACGTGGCTTGATTTCCAGGCAATTTATAAAATTCAGAGTGAGAAAACTTTACTGTGGGTGACTTTCACTGAATAAGAATTCAGTCTGAATTGAGCCAGAGGGAGTGAGTTACAATGAGAAAATATTGATATTGATTTATTAATGGTACCCAGGAAGCCTGGTTCTGGTGATTATGGTTGACATCAGAGTTGAGGGTCAGTTAGGATTGAGTTCAACTCTATATAAAAAAAAAAACTTCTCATGATTGAGGTTTAAGCAACACAAGTGTTTGTTTTTCTCTTGTGTAACAGGAAACTCAGAGTTACACAGGCTGGAGTTTTGTTATTTCCATGGAAGCATAAGGAAGCTAGGCATCTTCTTGTTTTCTATGCAGGCTTAGGGTGTGGCCTTCACTTCATCTTACAGCAACCGCTTACATTCTAGGAAGAAAGAAAGAGATAAGAACAGAAGTCAATAGCCCATGGACTTGTGCTAGCCCAGGAAGATGCTTAGGATTATCAGCTACTTTCTCTTGGCTTTACTTGAGGTAGCTAGTTTCATGCACACCATGAACATCACACACAAGCCAGTGCCAGGGTATCTACTTGCTTTGTTGAAGCCATGGAAGGATGCCCAGCCAGACATAAGAGCATTTAGTTACTGCCCTAACCAATGGACTGAGAAACCTAGCCTACTTGTCCCCACTGAAACATTTGTGAACATGTTGCTGCTCCTGAGAAGGTCTTCAGTGAGACTGAGGTACACAATGGTAACAGCTCATTGCTGTTATTGTTGTATTCTGTATGTTGTTGCTGTTGTTAAGTGCCATTGAATCAGCAGCCCTATATAGGGTTTCCAAGGAGCGGGTGGTGAGCTTGAACTACCAACCTTGTGATTCAAATGACTTTGCAGTCCAACGCATTAACCCACAATGCCATACCAGGACTCCTGTGTTCTGTATAGTCTGTTCCAATTCACAGAGAATCTATAGGATAGATGGACTCTTGGTGTAGTGCTGTAGGCCAGCATTAGACCTCACACTACAAGGTCAGCAGTTCAAACCTACCAGCTGCTCCTTGGAAACCCTATACAGGGTCACTATGAGTTGAAACCGAGTCGACAGCACCCAACAACAACAACTATAGGATAGAGTAGAGCTGCCCCATAGGGTTTTCTGGGCTGTAATCTTTATAGGAGCAGACCTCCAGGTTCCTTCTTCCATTGAGAACTTGGTGGGTTCAAATCACTAACCTTTCAGTTATCAGTCGATCACTTAACCACTGAGCCACTAGGACTCTTACTCTGTCCCCCACATCATTCATGTTTTCCGTGATCACATTCTGTTTTGGACTGACTTGTGTCCCTCGAGAGAATACATGGATATCGTAAGCCTTGGTACCTGTGACTGTGACCTTGTTTGAAAAACAGATATTTAAAGACATTAGGTCATATAATAATGAGCTCTGGTAGTGTAGTGGTTACGAGTTAGGCTACTAATATCAAGATCAGCAGCAGTTCAAAACTACCAGTGGTTCCGCAGGAGAAAGATGAGGCTTTCGGCTCCCATAAAGATTTACAGCCTCAGAAACCCTATATAGGATCGCTATGAGTCGGAATCGACTCCTCAACACATCACCACAAACACCAGGTCATATAATGGTCATACTGAGTACAATAGGCCTTAATCCAATCTGAATATTGTCTTTATATAGAGACACATAGACAGAGAAGAGATGCAGAATAGGGCAATATAGCCATGCAACAAGGAAGACACAAATTAGAGTGAGGCCAAGAATTGCTGGACATCAGCAGAAGGCATGGAACAGATTCTCCCTCAAAGCCCTCTGGAGGAATCAACATGGCAGATATCCTGATTTCAAGCACTTACCCTCCAGAACTGTGAGAGAATTAATTTCTGTTCTTATAAGCCACCCTAGGGAACTAATACACCTTTCAAATGAACTACCTACACTCAAGTTCTTGTCTCAGGGTCTTCTTTTAGGGAAGCCTAACAAGGAGATTTGGTAGCATGTTGTTGTTTTTGTTGTTGTTGTTATGTGCCGTGGAGTCGGTTCTGACTCATAGCAACCCTGTACAGGGTTTCCGAGGCTGTAATCTTTACGGGAGCAGAACGCCTCATCTTTCTCCCGCAGAGCAGCTGGTAGTTTCGAATGCTGACCTTGCGGTTCGCAGCCCGATTCGTAACCACTATGCTATGGTAGCATAGAGCAAGGTACCAACTGATTCTGTTCCCCTTTAAGGAGCTTTCAAGGAGACCCTCTGAACAAATTCCAGTTGATTTCATTGGACAGAATCAGGCCACAGGGTTATTACTAGGTGCAATGGAAATTGGGAAATAAAAATTTTCTAGATGGGCGCTTTGGCACTACAACTAAATGGAGACTATATTTGTATGGAAGAATAAGAAGATGCATATTTGATGAACAATTGATCAGACACCATCTGTAATAACTGTAAGTAGATCAACTTATTAATACTGATACTTTGGTGATTTTAAAGCATTAGTTAGTGAAAAGAATCTGTGAAGTAAAATATACAAAAGTATGTTGTTGTTGTTAAGTGCCGTCAAGTTGGTTCCAACCCATAGCAACCCTGAACAGTGTTTCTGAGGCTGTAAATCTTTATGGGAGCAGAAAGCCTCATCTTTCTCCCGCGGAGCACCTGGTAGTTTCGAACTGCTGACCCTGCGATTCACAGCCCGATTCGTAACCACTACGCTACCAGAGCTCCAGTAATTTTAGAACCCAATCCTTGCTCATTAGTGATCCACTTTAATATTTTTATATAGTGAGAAAATATATACTTTATTACTCAGACTAATCTCCTCTGATGCCGCCATTTATTTCACTGTTGTGATTATGCTTTGGGGGTTGGTATTAATAAAGTATATTGAAAGGTTCTCTCTCTTCCCTATCTATCAATGACCAATCTTCTACAGAAAGAGGTGGGTTGCAACAGACCACAGTCAAGAAAACATAATAAAGTGAAAACCTAGTCAGACAAATAAGACAGAAAATAGATTCTGAAGACCAAAAGAATGAACAAAACAATCTTAGAAGAAATACAACCAGAAGATTACTCCTTGGAAATGAGGGTGGGAAGACTTCAGCTTGTTTACTTGGGACAAGTCTCCAGAAAGACCAGTTACATGTTTGGGAAAGTGAGGGGTCAATGAAGACCCACCAGCCACAACAAAAAGCTGGAATGTACCAATAGTCATGAATATGACATAGGACCAACAGTCAGCATTTCATTCTGTTATACAGCCCCGGAAATACTATATGGGTTGCTATGAACTGGGACCGACTCCATGGCACACCACCACCACCCACCACCATACATGAGGCCGCCACGAATCAGAGCAGTTCAAGGGCAATTAAGAACACCATCAACAAAGACCATCCTTGTTACAGCTGCAGTTCAAACCTGGATCTGTGCTTCTGGTCATTGTTGTTGCTGTTAAGTGCCATTGAGTCAGTTCGGATTCGTAGTGGCCCTGTTTCTGAGGCTGTAAATCTTTATGGGAGCAGAAATCCTCATCTTTCTTTCTTGGAGTGACTGGTGGGCTCAGACCCCCGGCCTTGTAGTTCTCAGTCCAGTGTTTATCTTACAGAGCCACAGCGCTCCCATGCTTCCTGGCACCCAAAGTAAAGTAAGAAATAGCATGCCTTATCATTTGTGTTAACAGAAAGATGAGATTAAGCAAATCATTTGCAGCAGAGTTCTGAAATAAATCTTGTTTGATTTACCTTTGTGAATATAGAGCAATATATGAAAACTGCCCTCAATGACTTTTTATAGCAAAGCCCAAAAACGGATGTTATGGGTTTTGGTTCTGAAGTATAAGCTCAAGAAATAGCATTAATATTAAGCTAAGTGGCAGTGATTATGCAAAGGACAAAAATGCAAATTTGATGATTCATCAGGTTTTAAGGATAGATCAGAAATTGTAGAGGTATGGAAAGAAGTCCTGGTCTTCAAACCAGCTCAATGGGAAATGTGGAGCAGACAGCCCAAGACAGAACTCTAATTAAACAAGGAAGTCTGGGGATAATCAAGTTGCTAGTTGAGGCTGTACTTTTTGTTTGGCTAACACAACAATGGTTCCTAACCACATTTCCCTTGCCTATCTTCTTTCTATAGAAGCCTAATAGCCTTTTCCTTGCAGTTAGGAATGGTCTGATGATACAGTCAAGGCTAAAAAAGAGTAAGAAGAAAGATATTGGCAAGGCCTCTTTCCCCTTCTTCCTGTCTTGAGCATTGATATGATGCCAGCGGCAGTGGTAGCCCTTTTGAGGTCAAATGCATGAAACTGGAAAGCCAACTAACTGAGGATAAAAATGGGAGAAGGCTAGGTCCTTGCTGACATTGAGCCATTGGTCCAGTCCTGAGACAGCCCAAACCAAGGTTCTAGTTAGGTAAACAATTATACATATGGACGTCACCAGATGGAATATACAGAAAGCAGATTGACTACATTTGTGGAAAGAGACATGGAAAAGCTCCATATCATCAGCCAAAACAAAGTCAGGGCAGAATGTGGAACAGACCATCAATTGCTCATATACAAGTTCAGGCTGAAGCTGAAGAAAATTAAAACATGTCCACAAGAACCAAAATATGACTTTGAACATATCCCACCTGAATTTAGAAATCATTTCAAGAACAGATTTGATGCATTAGACACTAATCACCCAAACCAGAAAATATCAAGAACATCATACAGGAAGAAAGCAAAAGGTCATTAAGAAGATAACAGAGAAGAAAAAGACCAAAATGGATGTAAGAAGAGACTGAGATACTAAAGCAAATGGAAGAAATGAGAGTTGAATAGTAAGTTTCAAAGGGCAGCTCGGGAAGACAAAGTCAAATATTATAAAGAAATGTGCAAATATCTGGAGTCAGAAAACCTAAAGGGAAGAACATGCTCAGCATTTCTCAAGCTGAAAGTACTGAGGAAAAATTCAAGCCTCGACTTGTAATACTGAAAGATTCTATGGGCAAAATATTAATGGAACGAATATACAGAATCACTATACCAAAAAGAAATGGTTGATATTCAACCATTTCACGAGGTACTGTATGATCCAGAGCCAATGATACTAAATGAAGAATTCCAAGGTGCACTGAAGGCATTGACAAGAAAAGACTGTGAATTAAAATCTTTTAACAAACTGATGTAGCACTGGAGGCACTCACTCAACTATGCCAAGAAATTTGGAAGACAACTACCTGGCCAACTGATTGGAAGAAATTAATATTTGTTTTCAATAAATTAATATTGAAATGTCAATGATTCCTAAAAGAGGTGACCCAGTGGAATGCAGGAATCATTGGACAATATTAATATCACAAGCAAGTAAAATTTTGCTAAAGATTATTAAAAAATGGCTGCAACAGTACATTGATAGGGAATTGCTAGAGTCCCAAGCTGAATTCAGACAAGGATGTGGAACGAGGGATATCAATGCTGACATCAGATGGGTCTTGGCTGAAAGCAGAGAATACCAGTAAGATGTTTACCTGTGCTTTATTGACTATGTAAAGGCTTTCGATTGTGTGTCATGACAAGCTATGGACAACATTGTGAAGTATGAGTATTCCTGGCCCCTTAATTGTGCTCATGAGGAATCTGTACCTGGACCAAGAGGCAGTTGTTCGAACAGAATATGGGAACACTGAATGGTTTAAAATTAAGAAAAGTGTGCGACAAGGTTGTATTCTTTCACTATACTTATTCAACCTTTATCCTGAGCAAATCATCCGATAAACTGGGTTCTATAAAGAAAAACATGGCATCAGGATTGGAGGAAGACTCATTAACAACCTGCGATATGCAGATGATACAACCTTGCTTGCTGAAAGTGAAGAGGACTTAAAACGTTTACTGATGAAGATCAAAGAGCACAGCCTTCAGTATGGATTACATCTCAATGTAAAGAAAACAAAAATCCTCACCACTGGACCAATAAACAGCATTCTTATCAACGGAGAAAAGATTGAAGCAGCAGTCAAGAGATAAGACGACGTATTGCATTAGGCAAATCTGCTGCACGAGACCTTTTTAAAATGTTGAAGAACAAAGACGGTAGCTTGAAGACCAAGGTGCGCCTGACCCAAGCCATGGTATTTTGAATAACCTCATATGCATGTGAAAGCTGTACAGTGAAAAAGGAAAACCATAGAAGAATGGATGCTTTTGAATTATGGTGTTGGTGGAGAATATTGAAAATACCATGGGCTGACAAAAGAACCAATGGATTCATTTTGGAAGAAGTGCAACCAGAGTGCTCCTTGGAGACCAAGATGGCCAAACTTCGTCTCTCATACTTCGGACATATTGACAGGATGGAGCAGTCACTGGAGAAGGATATCATGTTTGATAAGATGTTTGGTAAGATGAGATGGATTGGCCAAGTGGCAGCATCGATGAACTCAATCATGGCAACAGTAGTGAGGTTGGTACAGGATTGGGCAGTGTTTTGTTCTGCTGTGCATAAGGTCTCTGTGAGTCGGTACCGACTCGATGGCACCAAACAACGACAACAATCCAAGACATGGTATTTTCAACAGCCCCATATACATTTGAAAGTTGGACAGTGGATAAGGAATACCGCACAATAATTCATGCATTTGTGTTATAGTGTTGGAGATGAATATTAAAAATACCATTGACTGCTAGAAAAACAAACAAATCTGTGCTTGAGGAAGTACAAGCAGAATTCGCTTTGGAAGCCAAGATGGGTGAAACTTCATCTTTTATACTTCAGGCATCGTGTCAGGATGGACCAGTCCCTGAAGAAAGAAATTATGGTAGGTAAAATGGAGGGTCTGTGAAAAAGAGAAAGACCCCCAAGAAGATGGATTGGCATAGTGCAGCTGCACTTGGTTCAAGCTTAACTATGATTGTAAGGATGGTGCAGGACCTGGCAGTGTTTGAATCTTTTGTGTATAATGTCACTATGAGTCACCTTAATGGCACCTAACAACAACATGATTTATATTATTATTGTGAGGTTTCCTATTTCTTGCTGGTGATAGCAGCTTTAGCTTTTACCCCTGTGAGGAGAGAGTCTGTGTAGTTAGAAAACAAACAAATAGTTGATGTGATTAACATCATATTGTGAAAATTATAAGTCTGATTATGAATACCAACTTACGTGATGTCTCAGAGGGTGGACCTGCATAAAACCAGAATTTACCAACTACAGCAAGGAAGTAGTTGCTTGATTCCTGAATATATGATGCCATTAAACATGATTAAGATGGTTTTGGTCACTGAACTTTTTAAAACAGGAATAATTTGTTTACCATAAAACACTTCTCATAAAGTAGATTCTAATTTATGGCAACTCCGTGTGTGTCGGAGTAGAACTCTGTTCTACAGAGTTGTCAATGACTGACTTTTTTTTTCTTTTTCAGAAATCAGCCACTGAGTCACCTGAGGCCCCTCTAGGTGGACTTTCATTTAGCTGTGAGGAAGTTACCCATTTGCACAATCCAAAGATTCTATCAGAGCCATGTAAACCTTAATATACCTATCTTGTACCTTCTTATTTGAAACAACAGGATTTGTCAGTGAATACCAGGAATAGTTGAGCTGGAGAATGCGTCTCATGATTACTGAATTAACTGATCTGCAATTTGAGGTTTCTGTTATGTGCCATTGAGTCAATTTTGACTCATAGCAACCCTGTCTATATAGGGCTTCTGAGGCTGTTACAAGATCAAAAAGCTTCCTGTGTCTGCCTTGGAGAGGTTGGTGGATTTGAACTGCTCATTTTGTGGTTATCAGTTTAGTCTATACCCCACTCTACCACCAGTGTGCCATAAATAGACTGGATCTGGAAAGTGTTAAAGGTACTGATTTTCACTTTCAAAAAGCTAATATGATTCCAAAGTCATTATTTCTGAAAATAGAAATAAACTCTAATTCATAACCATCTAAGTATCTCATCACCAAGGTGGTATGCATTTAGTTTGTTTCACAATAGTTTCAAATTATTAAGAGACATTTCAAAGGAAAGGGAGGATTCAGAACATAATAAGCCTGTTTAAAACCAGACTTACTTGATGTACTGATTTCTTATAAGCCTTCTCAGATCAGTTATAATTTTTATGATGGTTTTATGTGAACGTTAATGACCTAAAGTTCATGTTGTCCTCAGGCAAACTGGCCACACAGTTGTCATTATTACTGAATGGAATATGGAAAACATTTCTAGCCCTGCCTCCTTTTCTATGAGTTTTCAGACAAGACTAATACTTCAATAGGAATGCCTTTGCATATAAAGGCCAACAATATTACTGTGTGCATATATGGAAATTCTATTATACTTGCTTCATTTGTTTCAATAACAATACTGGTCATTTGTGAAAATTGATTTAACAATGAAATGAGAGGAAAAGATATGACATTCCTTAAGTTAAATGAAGCCATAAATACACAGCTCAAACAGACAAAGTGCTTTCGACGAATGTTTCCAATTGTAAGAGGAAAATTAAATTGTTTTTGCTATTTTGGGTCTTTTTTATTTCAAGTGCATTATGTTTTTTAAAATGTGGGAGGCAGAGATGCAAATAACTGTTTTCTTTACAATTATGTGCTGTAGAACTCCAAGTTTCTATTTTGTTTTTGTTGGGTGTAATTTGTCATTTCTTAAGAGTGTCAAAATTCATTTCTGTGAAGCACATGGTGGAAAGTCTCCTATGGAAAATCAAATAGTAATTCAACTTGTCATTGTTTAGGTCATGGTATGTTGTAGGAGACCACTTTTTCTGGATCACCAGCAACATAAACAGAGGGTTTATCACAAAATAAATAAATGTAATCTACAGTTTTCCATTTAGCTGTATCAGAAAACATGTGGAGGACACAACCACATGCTCATTCAATTTAGTTTCAATAATATTATTGGCATGACAAGGCCAACAAGCATTGCCAAGGTCAATACAATAGGCCAGGATGTACTGGCAGAATTCAAAAGGGCTGTAAGATTTCATGTCATGAGCTCCAGTATTCAAGCAGATACAGTCCTGGTTCTGGGCTTCCCAAATTTGGAATCTCCTGTTTCCAAACAAAATAAGATTTTGGAGATGTTGGAAAGACCAAAAGCCTTGGGGAAGATAGGGAGAGAAGGAATGACTAGAGTAATTGCTTGAGTCAATACTACACTGAGATTGTCATTGTTATTGTTGTTGTTGTGACTATCTGTGTCAGCTCCCGTTCACGGCGACCCATGCACATGGTCTGTTTTTACTGGTTGATTTTCTGCAAGTAGAAAGCCTTTCTTCAAGTCTTTCTTCCTAATCTGTCTTGGTCTGGAAGTTCCACTGAAATTTATTCAACATCTTAGTAGCACGTGCGCTTCTACGGACAGACTGGTGGTGATTGTGCATGCATTATTTATATATTTTTTCATTGTAGAATTTATTTTAATCAACTTTTAGAAAAGACAAATATATCATTTTTGACATAATCTCCATGCTTTTCAATACATCTTGTCCATATTCAAACAAGGTTTAGTATTCCATTATTTTTTAATGTTTTAGGCTGAGCTACACACCATGAATGCACCGTTGTCTTCACTTCTTCACCAGAGATGAATCTTCATCCTTGAAATACTGCTCTCAGGGGACCAAACAGGTGAAAGTCTGATCAGGACTATGTGGAAGATGCTTTAATAAAATGAAGCGGTTTTTTTTTGTAAATGTTTTATTGTG
>NW_006408625.1:4656117-4658550 GCF_000296735.1 Chrysochloris asiatica
GATTCTTGCTGTAAGGATTTGTTCCCTCTTTTGAGCTACTGCATCCATAGGTTTAGGTCAAGTTCATCAAATTTTATCAGATTACTTTTTTTTCCTCTTCTTTCTTCTGGTTGAGCTCTGATCATCCAGCCATTGAAGCCAGGCCAAGTGGGCATTATCTGCAAGTGTAGGTATTCTTGTGCATATGCCCTCTCTTCTTATCAGCTGGATGCTTCACTCTCCACTGTTGTCCTCTGTGGCTATGTCACTGACTCAGGGCCCAAGAGTCCCCAGGTCTTGCCAAACTGCTGGCCAACCAGTCTTCACCCGGGTTCACAGAAGAACATTGTAGGGCTTAGCTCGCTGCTTCATTACTGTCTTTCTCTCACTTCCCCTTATCGGTGACGAGCGTGGTTACCAATCAGAGCATGTATTCCCATTGAGTCTTAGTCATGGAAGGGGTTTGCACTGAGGGGACCCGACCACTTGCCTTTATGTTTCCTGGGCAAGCAACTTGTTTGTTCTTGTAGTAACAGTAGGTCTGCCTCTATTGTTTTGTATTTTTCCTGTAGGTCTTTCTTTCAAGAAGTATCTTCTGTTCTTCTAGCCACTCCAGGCTGGTCTGCTAGTCCTTTCAAGTGGAAACTTCCCATCTCTGGAGATCTGGATGTGGTTTAGGCTTCCACCTATAGTCTTATGTATTGCAGAGGCTCCGCAGGAAGACTCCTTCACTGGGCACGTTGAAGCCCCATTTTAAGCATTCCAATCAATTATAAGCAGAAGACTGACTTACAAGCTTTCTATGGTGATGTTTCTGGCTATTCCTTTCTCTCCTCCTCCAGTGTCTATTTTATAATATAATGCACGGAAAACCAAGATTCAAAAGACAGCCAAGCATCTTAATATTTTCCCCCCATCCCAACCATGTCTCAATCTCTGTATCCCAGAGCCTGGTAGTTCCAAGGGTGTGCATACATCATTATTTACCTCTGTCCCACTTAGCCCATTCAAACATGCCTAATTGTTCTCCCATCTGCTTTCTTCTTCCATTCCCCTCTCCCTTCTTGTGTATTGCCTCCCTCTCCAGCACCCAAACTATCCTGTGTCTAATCCCTGCCCTGTGCTCCAGCTTCCCCTCCCTCCCCTCATCCACCCCCAACATCCCAGAAATCAGCAAAGAATCCCTTCCCACCCCCCTTTAGTATGGGTTCTTTCCCTTAGTCTTTTACAGTAGTGGTCCTATGCAGTATTTTTCTTTCTGTGACTGACTAATTTCACTCAACATAATGCCCTCAAGATTAATCCTTGTTAACTGGTGGTTTGCAGCTTCCTTGTTATTCTTCAAGGTAGCATAATATTCCACTGTGTGTATGTACCAGTTTGTTTACCCATTCTTCAGTTGTTGTACACTTTGGCTGCCTCCATCTTTTTGCTATTGTAAATAGTGCACCTGTGAACATTGGTGTGCATATATCTTCTCGTGTTGTGGCTCATTTTTCTTGTGGGTAAATACCAAGTAGAGGAACTGCTAAATCATAAGGTATTTCTATTTTCAACCTTCTGAGGAAGTGCCATATTGTTTTCCAGAGAGGTTGGACCATTTTTCAGTCCCACCAGCAATGCAAGAGTGTCCCAGTCTCGCCACATCCCCACCAGCATTTATCGTCCTCTACATTTTTTATCTTTGCTGTTATTGTTGGTGTGAGATGATATCTCATTGTTGTTTTGATTTGCATCTCTCTAATGTTTGTTGGCTGTCCAGATCTCTTCTTTGGTGAAGTGTCTCTTCATGTCATGTGCCCACTTTTTAATTGGGTTATTTGTCTTTTTCTTGTGGAGGTGTTGTAGTTTCCTATATATTTTAGAAATGAGCCCCTTGTCTGATGTGTCATCGCAAAATATTTTTTTCCCATTCTGTGTTCCCTTTTTACTCTTTTGGTGAAGTCTTTTGAGGCACATAAGTTTTTAATTTTTATTATGTCCCACTCATCTATTTTGTCTACTTTTGTTTGTGTGGTTTTCAAAATGTTTTGTAGTCTGTGTATTCCCTGAATTAGTGTCTTCACATTTGTCCTAATTTTTTCATTGATGGCCTTCATAATTCTGGGGTTCACATTTAAGTCCTTAATCCATGTTGAGTTGGTTTTTGTATAAGGTGTGAGGTGAGGGTCTTGTTTCAGTATTTTGTATATCGTTTTCCAGTTCTGCCAGCACCATCTGTTGAAGAGACTATCATCTCCCCATGCGATATAATTAGGTGTTTTGTCAAAAATCAGTTGGCTATATGTAGATGTGTTAATTTCTGGATTCTCGATTCTGTTCCATTGATCTGTGTATCTTTCATTGTACCAGTACCAAGCTGTTTTGACCACTGTAGCCGTGTAGTAAATTTGGAAGTTGGGAAGTGACAGGCCTCCAACCTTATTCTTCTTCTTAAGCAGTGCTTTGCTTATC
>NW_006408625.1:4659731-4662074 GCF_000296735.1 Chrysochloris asiatica
TTTTTTGGTTGGGAGTCTTTTGATGACCTTGTACATGAGTTATTGAACCTTGGTCTCCTTTATGTAAGATAAAAATTCTCTCACTGAACTATTACTGCCACCTCATATTGAGAGTACATGTGTGAAAATTATAGCTTGAAAATGCCACAGGACATCAATAAAAAGGAATCTATGGATATAAGGACCATAGGGAGGATATGGGATAAGTGATATGACCTTGTCTATACTGCAATCATTGAGATGAAACAAATCAACATGGATGATTTTTTTAATGCAAAACTGATGATCTGCTCTGAAAACCTTCATTCAATTCAAAATTCAGTCCATAGTCTCAGGGTCCTTCAGTTTCTTTCTGACCAATAAGCCAGGTCTTTTATATAATTTTGAGTTTTGTTTCACATTTTCTCCCAATCTATCCAGCACCTTCTAAAGTGACCATTTCACAGTTATTGGTAGCATTAGCTGGGCACCATTTAGATCTTATGGTATCTGGGTAGTGGAGACTGATGTTCATATGTTCCATTGGATTAATTGATTCCAAGTGTCTTCAGTTTTTTATCAATCTTCTTTCCTCCACACATAGAGAGACCAATAGTTGTATCTTAGATGTTTGCTCATGAGCTTTTAAGATCCCAACCACTGCTCACTAAAGTAGGATATAGATCATTGTCTTTGTGCATTATAGTATACCAATTGATGACAGTGTCCCCTGAGACTGTGGTACTGAACACTAGGCTCATCTCCTCATTGCCTCAAGGTGTTTGTTTAAGAAGACTTCATTGTTTTGTTCCCTGGGTGTTCCACCACATTCATAGGTGCCAGACCCTTAAATATTTGTGGGTATACCCCCACTATCCATCACAAATCCACCCAGCCTGTGTACCTGCCCATTTATCTACACACAGAACACTGGTTGCAGCATTGTGTATATAGCTTCAACAATTGGAATAGACAGAAATCAAAATAACTACATCTACGTAAAGAGATGGTGGAAAAACTCCATATTATCAGCAAAACAAGACAAAGGGCAGGCTGTGGAACAGACCATCAGTTGCTCATATGCAAGTTCAAGCTGAAGCTAAAGAAAATTAAAATAAGTCCATGAGAGCCAAAATATGACCTTGAACATATCCCACCTAATTTTACAGAATATTTCAAGAATACATTTAATGAATTAGACACTAATGGATGAATGAGAGCAGTTATGGGATAACATCAAGAACATCATACAGGATGAAAGCAAAAAGTCCTTGAGAAGACAAGAAAGAAGGAAAAGACAAAAATGGTTATATAGAGAAGACTCTGAAACTTGCTTTCTAGCATAGAGATGCTAAAGCACATAGAAGAAATGAGGTGGTAAAATACTTGAATAGAACATTTTAAAGGGCAGTTCAAGAAAATGAAGACAAATATTATAATAAAATGCGCAAAGACCTAGAGCTAGAAGACAAAAAGGGAAGAACATGCTCATCATTTCTCAAGCTTAACGAAATGAAGAAAAAATTCAAGCCTCAACTTGAAATATTAAAGGATTCCTTCTATGGGCAAAGTATTGAATGATGCAGAAAACATCCAAAATAATGGAAGGAATACAGAGAGTCACTGTACCAAAAAGAAATTATCGATATTCAGCCATTTCAAGAGGTAGCATATGATCAAGAGCCATTGATACTGAAGGAAGAAGTCCAAGTGCACTGAAGGTATTGATGGAATACAAATTGAAATTTTCAACAAACTGAGGCAGCACTGGGGGCACTCATTCAACCATGCCAAGAAATTTGGAACACAGCTCTCTGACCCACTGACTGGACGGGATCCATATTTGTGTCCATTCCAAAGAGAAGTGACACAATGGAATGTGGAAGTCACCAGAAAATATCATTAATATCACATGCAAGTAATATTTTGCTAAAGATAATTTAAAATGGCTGCAACAGTACACTGATAAAGACCTGCCAAGGTTCAGACCAGATTCAGATGGGGATTTGGAATGAGGGATATAATTGCTGATGTAAGATGGGTCTAGGCTGAAAGCAAAGAATACCAGAAAGATATTTAATTGTGCTTTGTTGACTATGCAAAGATATTCAATTGTGTGTATCATGACAAGCTATGGACAACTTTGTGGAATATGAGTATTCTGGAGCACTTAATTGTGCTCATGAGGAATCTGTACACAGACCAAGAGAGAGTTGTTCATACAGAACAAAGGAACATTAAAATTGGGAGAGGTGTATACCAGGATTGTATTCTTTTGTCATAAATATTCAACTTGTATGCTGAGGAAGTAATCAAGAAACTGGATTACATGAAGAAGAAGATGACATTAGAATTGGAGTAAGA
>NW_006408625.1:4663254-4664561 GCF_000296735.1 Chrysochloris asiatica
AAATGTTATGGTGGATCTAAGTATTAAGAATAACCCCACCTCAGTAGAGGATGTGATTCAAGTCACCACCCTTAGTTTCCCTTAGAAGCATGGTCCGATGCCAATTTATAAGACTTCTTTGGAAAAGCTTGCTCTCTCTTGCCCTGGATCTTGCATCTGGCTTATGATGCTTGACCTCCAGTTCATGGGATTTTGGGCCATAACCTGGCCTGATTCACCAGTTCCTGCAATCTCGTGTATCAACAGCCTACATAGGTGAGACTGATCTCAGAATTATGGATTAGTGAATTGCCAGCTTCCATAGTTTCATGAGTCAGTCCTTTTCATAATTGTAAGTTTTGTGGAATGTTACAGCTTGTTGAAGAAACATGGAGGAAAGGGAAGATTGGTGATTGTTATCAAGAACTATGGAGAGACATACATGTCAGAGAGGTAGAACAGTTCATCTGTAAGTATTTTAAATCCTCGTCACTTTCAACAAACAAGGTTGTATCATCTGCATATTACAAATTGTTAATAAGTTTTCCTACAATTCTGATGCCCTGTTTTACTTCATATAATCCAATTTCTCAGATTATTTGCTCAGTGTACAGATTGAATAATTATGCTGAAAGAACACAACTCTGGGGCACACCTTTTCTAATTTTAAACCATTAAGTGTCTCCTTATTCTGTTCAAACAACTGTCTTTTGGTCTATATATAGGTTCCTTATGAGCACAATGAAATGTTCCAGAATACTCATCCTCCTGGTACTGTCCATAGCTTGTCATGATCCACACAATCAAAAATCTTTGCATAGTCAACAAAGTATAGATAAACATCTTTCTGGAATTCTCTGCTTTCAGTCTAGATCCATCTTACATCAGCAATGAAATCCCTCAGTTGACATCCTCATCTGAATCTGGCTTGAACCTCTGGCAGTTCCTTGTGAATGCACTGCTGCAGCCATTTTAAAATTATCTTCAGCAAAATTTTATTTGCATGCAATATTAATGATATTATTCCATGATGGCCGCATTCTGTTAGGTCACCTCTCTGGAATGTGCACAAATATGAATCTCTTCCAATAGGTTGAGCATGTCACTGTCTTCCAAATTTCTTGACATAGCTAAATGAGTGTCTCCTGTGTTGCATCAGTTTGTTGAAAGATTTCAATGTGTAATCCATCAATTTCTGGAGCCTTGTTCTTTGCCAGTGACTTCAGTGCACCTTGGACTTCTTCCCTCAGTGCCATTGGCTCATGATCATATGCTGCCTCTTGAAATGGTTAAACACCAACCATTTCTTTATGGTACAGTGACTCTGT
>NW_006408625.1:4664876-4671247 GCF_000296735.1 Chrysochloris asiatica
TCAATTTGGTCTTTTCTTTCTTAATGACCTTTTACTTTCTTCCTGTATGATGTTGTTGATGTCATCCCACAACTCTTCTAGATTTTAGTCACTAGTGTCTAATTTATCAAATCTGTTCTTGAGATGATCTCTAAATTCAGGTGGGATATGTTCAAGAACATATTTTGGCTCTTATGTACTTGTCTTAATTATGTTCAGCTTCAGGCACATGAGCAATTGATGGTCTGTTTCAAAGTCTGCCCCTGGCCTTGTTTTGGCTGATGATATAGAGCTTTTCCACTGTCTCCTTCCACAGATGTGCTTAATTTCATTTTTGTGTATTCCATCTGTTGAGGTCCATGTGTATAGTCATTTTTTATGCTGTTTAAAAAGGTACTTGCAATGAAGATGTCATTGGCCTTGCAACATAAAGGGGGGAGTAGTTAATTTTACATTCCAGAAACAGAAGATCCTAGGACCATCAAAAGAGAAGAGCATCAGAGGAATGTGGGATCTTCTCCAGAGAAGCAGCGACATCAGAGATGGAGGCAGAGATGATGACATGGAAAGATAGAACAGCTGAGGACTTTCTCTTAGAAAGAGAAAGGCTGTGTACTGGTGGCCAGGAGGCAGGCACGCAGAATGTGCACTCTGGTTGTTTAAGTGACTATCTATTCCTGAGTGTTTTTGTATACATCAAAACAAAACAAAACCAGAGGGAGTAGAAGCAAATACTGTTGAGTGATGATGCACGGAGGGGATTGTAATCATTGCAATGAAACTAAATACTTTAGGATAAGTGTAAAACTGATGTTCTACCATGTAAACTATCACTCAATTAACAATAAAACCTAAAAAAATAAGTCATTGGTTTTGCAAAATTCTGTCATGTGATCTCCAGCATAATTTCTGTCACCAAGGTCATATTTTCCAACTACTGATCCTTCCTCATTGTTTCCAACCTTTGCATTCCAGTTGCCAGTAATTCTCAATACATCTTTTTTTTTCTTTAAGTTTTTGTTTTAGATTTAGTGGAAGTTTACAGGGCAGATCATCAGTTTTACATTAAAAAAATCATACAACTTGTTTCATCACAATGATTACAATCCTCTCCATGTACCGTCAGTTAACAGTATTTCTCTATATACACTTTAGCTATTTTTTTCAAAAAACACTCAGGCATATATAATAATTTACACCCCCAAAGGGCATATTCTGTAAGTCTGCATCCTGCCCACCAGCTCTCAGTCCCTCTCTTCCCATGAGTCTAGAGTCCTCAGCTGCTTCCTGTCTCCATGTCCCCATCTCTGTCTCCATCTCTGGTGGTGTTGCTGCTCCAGATAAGGTCTCACATTCCACTTGTGCTCTTCTCCCTTGATGGTCCTAGGGTCCTCTGTTTCTGGACTGTAAGATTAACTATTCCCTCATTTTTGTTACAAAACTTCTACTTTTACAATTGTGACAGTCTCAATTAGTCAGGATAAAAATTACTGCTGAATCATAAGAATCTTATCCCCATCACTTTTTTTTCTTTTTAAAACTTTTTATTGTGAATTGAGTGAAGGTTTACAGAAAAGATCATCAGTTTCACATTCAACGAGCCATACACTCTGTTTCATTGTAATGACTGCAATCCCCTCCATGAAACAACAACCACCCTGCTTCCTCCCTGTGGTTTCTATCCCCATTCCACCCACCTGCCCATCCCTTCTTGTATCCTTTTGATTTTGAATGATTGATCATTCCACGGTTAGCATACATAACCAGCGTTATCCCACCTATATGCTTATCCACCACCTGGCTGAAAATTGGGTCACAAGGGTTAGTTCCTTTCCAGACCTGATGAGTGGTCGAGGGCCATAGTCTCAGGTCTTCCAGTCTCTGACTGGTGGTGGTGGTGGTGGTGGTAGTCTTTCTTTTTTCCCCAATGTTTTATTGTGAATTATATGATAGTTTACATGGGAGAACATTAGTTTTACATTCATTCTATCGTATATTGTTTCATTGCCATGGTTACAATCCCTTCCATGCATCATCAACCAGTCAAAGGGTATACCCTGCAAGCCTGAACCCCCCCTCCTACCCCAGTCTTCAGCACACAGTCCCTCTCCCTCTCTGGAACTATATCAATACATCTTGATTGCATGTTTGATCAATTTCAGAGAAGTTGGTAGAACGCTTCCACTTCATCATCACTGACTTTAATGATTGGTGGGTAAATTTGAATAATGGTATTAATTCACTTCCTTGTTCTTGTTGTTGTTAAGTGCCATCAAGTCGGTTCTGACCCATAGCGACCCTGTACAGGGTTTCCCAGGCTGTAAATCTTTATGGGAGCAGAAAGCCTCATCTTTCTCCCATGGAGCAGCTGGTAGTTTCAAACTGCTGACCTTGTGGTTCATAGCCCGATTAATAACCATTACGCTACCATAGCTCCTTGTAGGCATATGTATATTATTCCATCACAGATGGCATTATATTTCCAGATAGGTGTTGAAGTCTTCTTTTTGATGATGAATGCAATGCCATTCCTTTTTATTTGTCATTGCTGGCTTTGTAAAGCATATGATTGTCAGATTCAAAATGGCCAATATCAATCCATTTCAGCTCACTAATGCCTAGGATGTCAATGTTTATGCACTCCAATTTTCCTATATTTAAACTTCATACATTCTGTGTTCAGATTATTAGTGGATATTTCCAGCTGTTTCTCTTCATTTTGAGATGTAGCCCCATCAGCAAATGAAGGCCCCAAAAGTTTCCTTCATTTGTGTTATCAAGGTCAACTCTACTTCGAGGAAACAGTGTTTCCCTAGTCATAGTTTGAGTGTCTTCCAACATGAGGGCTCATCTTCTGCACAATATCTGACAGTATTTTGGTCCTATTCATAATGTTTCAATATTCAATACTCTGGTGCTGTCTGACAGTGTTTCACTGCTATTCATAAGGTTGTCAGTGGCTAAATATTCAGAAGTAGTCCTACTGTTCTTTATTCCTAACCTGAAATAGTCTGAAAGCTCAGCTGAAACATGTCCACCATGAGGGACCCTGCCAGCATTCAAATTACCAGTGGCATAGTTCCTAGCATTACAGAAACACTCAAGCCACTATAGTACAACGAACTGACGGATGAGTGATGATAGAGTAATGCATCAAATATTTGGGAATGTTTAAGACTATCTATCTACCTAATGGTATCTAGTGCATCTCCATTGAATGAAATCCATTCATGTTTCTTCAAACAGGAATCATTTGCATTGCTCTCAAACAAGAATCAGTGTTCTACCTGTTAGCCATGATCCCTGATCTTGTTAAGTGCTGTCAAGTTGGTTCTGACCCATAGTGACCCTATGTAGTGTTTCCAAGAAAGGCTGGTATGTTTATACTGCCAATCTTGTGCTTACCAGTCTGCTCTGTTTATCCTACAGCACTACACTAGGGCTGCAAAATAGCCTAGTCAGCAAGAGGTCAAAGATGTATGCCCCCTACTACACTATCACAGTATTCTATAACTTTCACTCCTTTTTAAAACATTGTATACAGTAAATTTACTCTAATGAAGTCAAAGGACTCAGTTATTTCCAGGAATTTGATGGACATTTGATATTCCCAAGGATGTTGTTGTTGTGTGGTATCATTGAGTAGGTTTTTGACTGATAAAGGACCTCCACACAGCAAAACAAAATACTGCCTGATCCTGGGCTATCCTCACAACTGTTGTTATGTTTGACCCCATTGTTGCAGCCACTGTGTCAATCCGTCTCTTCCTCCTTTACAATAGACTTCACTTTTCTAAACACGATGTTCCTAAGGATGCTCTTGAGAAATTAGCATCCCGCTGCTGCACCAGCACTAGAAGAAAGTAATCATAATATCTGATGTTATTAAAAGCTAGAAACTAGTGTCTAAAGCAAGGTTAATTATAATTGATAATTAATTATTCTCACAGCCCCAACTAGAAATATCACCAATTTGGGGGCCACATTTTATTATTTTAAGTTCTATCATAAACCCCTGACTTTACATTTTCAGCCACAGGAGGTACAGCTTTCTTCAGACTGCCTTTAAATTCTTTAGTAGTATGAACGTAGCATTCCATTATTTACTTCCTTTTGACTAGATACTTTTGTCCAATACTGGTGAGAGGGTGAGAGGGTGAGCCTTGGGCTCATGGCCTGAAGCAGGATCTAAAGATTCCATTACTAGGACAGAGAGATCAGAGCAACATGATGGGTGGTCAGGAGCCAGATGGATCATGAAGGAAAGGAAGAATGAGGTGTAACTAGAACCTAATATTGTTGTTTAGTGCTGTTGAGTCAGTTCTGACCCATAGCAACTCTGTATAGGGTTTACGAGGAGCAACTGAATTGGTGAATTTGAACCACCAACCTTGTGTGGTTCAAACTGATTTTGCAATCTGGTGCATTAACCCACACCAGGACTCTGAACCTAATATTAGATTCCAAATGGAAACATCTGAGCAGAAGAGTTAGGGATGAGTTAGGGATTACGAGTCAGGAAAGCAGAGCTGCTATCAATATTATGGAATCAAGAGTTTATTATAGATATTGGACTTTACACTATTGTGGGCAGAGGGAAGAGGCCTGCAAATGAAAGCTGGTACTTTGGAGAAAAGTCACTAACCAGATTCATACAAGTGGATGAGACAGAGTTTGCTGGAAATCTTAAAGTTAAGCTCATCTAGTATTAGGACTGTGAAGAGGGAATAGCATTTGTCCATAAATTACTGGCTCTGGGTGGCTACTCCCTCTGTGAGTTCCAAGCAATGCATTTGTTGGTGAGCCTGGTATTGCCATTGACCAGCAGGGCTGGCAGTTGTTAAAGATAGATGAATGTGGAGTTGGGAGGAACAAGCACAAACTGGAGCTCACTAGTATTGCTCACTTGCCACTCAACAATGATCTTCAGGACATAATGACTGCTACTTCTCTTTGTCTCCTCATCCTCATGTTGTGTCAGTTTTGGGGAGTCCTGATGTGATGCTGTGGGTTAATGCACTGAACTGCAAGGTCGGTTTGAACCACAAGATTGGTTCAGAACCGACTCAACAGCACTTAACAACAACAACCACCAGTCGGAACCATATGTTGTCATTGTTGTTAAATGCTGCCGAGTGGGTTCCTATTCATAATCACCCTGTATAGGGTTTCCAAAGGAGCTCTGATAGTGTAGTGGTTACGAATCGGGCTACTAACCTCACAGTCAGCAGTTCAAAACTACCAGCTGTTCTGCGGGAGAAAGATGAGGCTTTCTGCTCCCATAAAGATTTACAGCCTCAGCAATCCTGTACAGGGTCACTATGAGTCAGAAACAACTCCAGGCACGTAACAACAATAGGATTTTCCAAGAGTGACTCTTATCCTACAGTGTCACACCAGGACTCTTGGAACCATATAGGGAAGGGGAATGTAGTTAACAGTAGAACAATCTAAGACATATGGGCAAATCCAAAATCAGATGGAGGGAATGCATTCAATTAAGACGCATGAATGCCAAGCAACATGACCTTTTCAACCCCCAAGAATTCTCTTAGAGAGTGCTTATGGTAGGCAGATTTCCTTTGAAGAATACAGGCCCCTCCACTAAAGATATTTCAACAAGAGTCTTACAGAGTTTGAAGTGACATATATAAAAGCTGTGTTCACAACCTGTCCACAAATTGAAGAAATGGGTGTTTTGTGTCCATCAACACAGGGCAGCAGTTTGGACTATTTGAACTGATGCATTATAGCCTGATGTGAGTCATCATCGTGGCCAATTCACAGCAGCTTGTAGCTTGAGAAGGAAAGCATCAAAGGAATCAGGTCTCCATCTGGATGACTTACTTCCAATTCTCAACTTCCAAGTTGAGGTAAACTTCTCATTTCATTTTCTCCCCCCTCTTTTATTCCAGAAGAAGCCCTGGTGGTACTGTGATTAAGCACTTGGATGTTAATCGAAAGATCAGCATTTGAACCCGCCTCTCCATCAGTAAAAGACATGGTAGTCTGCTTTTGTGAAGATTTATAGCATTGAAAACCAAAGGGTGCTACTCTATCTGTAAGGTCACACTGTGAGGCAGAATCAACTCATTGGTATGTGACATTACTTTAACGAATCGAGCTGCGAACCACAAGGTCAGCAGTTCGAAACTACTAGCTGCTCCACGGGAGAAAGATGAGGCGTTCTGCTCCCGTAAAGATTAGCAGCCTCGGAAACCCTGTGCAGGGTCGCTATGAGTCGGAACTGACTCCACGGCACATAACAACAACAAACATAGCTCAATAAGGAGCTCTGGTAGCGTAGTGGTTATGAATCGGGCTGCGAACCATAAGGTCAGCAGTTCGAAACTACCAGCGGTTCTGCGGGAGAAAGATGAGGCGTTTTGCTC
>NW_006408625.1:4671347-4683210 GCF_000296735.1 Chrysochloris asiatica
GACTCCACGGCACATAACAACAACAACAACATAGCTCAATAAAAGGTCTGCAAATTCTGTAGTTGTAATTGTTGGGTGCTATCTTGTTGGTTCCATCCCGTAACAACCCCATATAGGGTTTCCAAGGAGCCACTGGTGGGTTTAAACCTCTGACTTGAAGTTTGTAGTCCAGTGCCTGTCTTAAGGAGCCACAGCAGGACTTCTCAGAAAAGTCTAGAAGTCCAAAAATTGTCCCGAGCTTATTTGACCCTGGAAAACTTCCCGGCACCTTGTCTTACTTTTTTAACAAACAAAAAAATTATTTTAATGTTCCATAAATGAAAAACACTTTTTGAAATAATGGTCAAGATAGGTCTTCAACATTTATATTATTCTGAACTTTTTGAATTTTCTCATGAAACTCAAACCCCAATACAAAGAGGGGCAAGTTGAAAGGAAAATTTATTTTTATTTAAAAAATTAAGACATAATAGTCCAAAAGGTGATATATGAGGTATAGTTGGGTATGTAAATAATGTTCATTTTGATGTGTCTACAGTCAAAAATCCTGGTGCAGGACTGTAGGATACCCATTGGGCTGCTAATCATAAGGTCAGTAGTTCAAACCCAGCAGCTGCTCCTTAGAAACTCCATACAGGGTCGCTATGAGTTGGAACCAGTTCAGTGACACTTAACAACAATCAAAAGACCCAAGGTTTGTTGTTTGTAGTATTTTTCAGATGCCCACAGAGAATAATACCATTCAGGAATATTGTCTTTTAATTTCAACAGCAGCAATATGCAGAAAAATATTACCATCCCTGCATGGATTGGGTTGCATTTGATTTTCTAAACTAGGGTGGCCATAAGATCCTAGTCTTTCAAGTGCTTGAGACTGTGGACTGATCAACTTACTGAAGGTTTGACATATGTTGGTTCATGCTGGAGATCAAAACTCATGAGCTATACAGGCCTTGCTATATTTGGGATGACCACTAGAAATCACTAAAGTGATGAAACACAGCATCAGTCTTTCTAAATAATTGCAGAATACGCAAGGACTTTTGGAGGACATGTCATGGTAACGCTTCTTAAACTTTAATGAGCATGCAAATGACTTGGGAATCTTATTAAAACCCAGGTTCTGATCTAGTAGGTCTGAGGTGGAGCCTGATACTCTACATTTCTATCAATTTCCTAGGGGCAGTAATGAGTCAGTGGTATAATTCTCACCTTCTGTGAGAGGGACCTGATCCAATTCCTAGCCAATGCACTGCATTTGCAATCATCACCCATTTGTCAGTGGAGGCTTAAGTGTTGCTAGAATGTGGCACTTCCAGGCTATGACAGAGTAGGAAGAAATGCCTGATGATCTGCTGCCAAAAATCAGTTATGAGAACCCTACAATGATTTGATATGCAACTGATCATAGGAATGGCACAGGTCCAGGCAGCATTTCATTCCTTTATGCATGAGGTTGCTATAAGTAAGTGGCAGTTAACATCAGCCTCCCAGGTGATGCTGATGTTGCTAGTGCTAGAGGACAGGCTGTTTCCGGAGGAGCTAAGGGTTCAGGATGCAATCCTCCTTTATTCAGCTCTTTTGCAGGCAGTAGAGATTACATTCCATCCAAATGAATAGCCATATTTTCTTTTATTCTCCTGTCCTACACTCTCTCCTCCATTTCTCTCTGTCATCCTCTACTCCTTCCTCTTCTACAACATCTACTTTGAACTCAATCTACTCAATTTCAAACTATACATTATGCAATATAACTTGGTGGCATTGATATTTATTTACTAATTAAATATACTATGGTACAGTGATTTATTTACTGTCTCTTTTACCCATGTCTTTGTAACTCCCACCAAATGACTTTTTACTGATGTGTCTGGGTAAGAGGAGATGGGGGAAGATGCAGATGGATTGTAAGATTCAGTTGTGAGTAATTGGTAACAGGGTTAATTATGGTTGCAAAACTTGAAACGCTAATGAGTATAAAATGAGCTATCTCAGAAGTAGGAACAGGAAATCTCAGACAAGAGTGGAACATGAACTTTGGACATTGAGGTCCTTGTGCATTGTACTGCCTTGCAGAGTGGGGTGCCTCTAGACACTTATTTGGGGGAGCTAGATCTGCTGACTCTAGAAGCAAGCTTCCTGCCCAAAGGCACTCAGCTTTACTTGTTCTCTGAGCTAGAAAGCCCACTGCTCTCTCACGTGCTCTGGCTCTGATTCTGCTACCGCTGCTCCTCTACTACTCCTTTGGTGTCACAGCTTTCTCTCCTTGGGTTAAGGATGTTCAAAGTAGGCATTTATCAGCAACCCTAAAAGAACTTTGTAGCATTGTCAGAGAATGACAAAGGCCAGGCCACAGGGCCAAGGGCCAAAGAGAGTCTTGCCTAGGAGCATGTCAGAGGAGAGGCTGTCCTGACTAGAAGGCTTGTACCCTGAACATTACTGAGACGTCTTTCCTTTTGTTAGATTTGCCAGTGTTTGTTGGTTTTATTCATTCTTTCATAGAAACAACTTTTTTTTGTCATTTTGAGTCTTTATATTGTTTTTCTGTTTGCTATTTAATTTATTCTCCATCCTTTATTATTAATTTTCTTCTGGTAGCAGTAGGCTTAACTCTGCCACTCTTCTTCTAATTGTTGGAGATACTGGATTAAGGTGATAATTTTGTTTCTTTCTGTCTTCTTTTTAGATATGTATGTTAATTGCTATAAATTGACCTCTGAAAACTGCTTTTGCTGTGTTCCAAAGGTTTTGTTGTATTGTGTTTTCATTCTCATTAGATTCAGTAATTTTTATTTCATTTTTTGTTTGTTTGTTTGTTTTCTCCATGACCCAGTAGCTCTTTTTTTTTTTTTTTCAAATCAAGCAGACATTTCAATACAGATCTAGATTTTCCCAAAGTGCATGTGACATTTTAATGGGTAAATAAGTTGGTTTTGAGCACACATTATTTTCTGGACCTCTTAAAGCTTTCCTGATTTATGACTGTTTCAAATCACTAAGGCAGAAGACGTTACTCTTACAAAAATGATGGTTTCTTTGCAGCAGCTTCTCATAGACAGTGAGAGAACTTTAGAAATGGGTAAGAAAACACTCTTTAAAAAATGTTGTTAGCTGCTACTTCCACTTAGAAGGGTTGCCAAGTGGGAAATTGATAGATATATAGCAAAGACTTAGAATACGTTGTTGGACCATCTGATGATAGTGTTGAGGTGTGGGGACAAGAGAATGCAGAGCAATCATTAGGAGGAGTCACAATGAGAAGAGGAGAATTTCTTGTAGATGAAAATGCTGTCCTGGTAATATCTCAATTGTTTAGTGATTGACTGTCTAGGACCCTGACAGTAATTAAACATTTCTACACTCAATTGACTGGATGGCAGCCTTCCTCTGCACACTTCCCCAGCCAGGCCCCTGCTCTCATCTTTTCTCACCCTGAATCATATTTACTATATATGAGTGTGTGTACTCTAAACTGTACCTATCATGTAGCACATTTTCTCAGAATTTTGTTGACTGGCCAATTATGATTTGGATGTCAGTCACTTTCTTGAATCTGAATGACGATGAACCTTTATGAAACAATGCTACAGATTCTCTGTAATAGATTTGTCTGTTTTGGTTCTGTTGCTGATAGACTGTTTGCTTATTGTGCGGCATCAAGTTGATTCCAACTCATAGTGACTTTATAAGAAATAGTAGAACTACCTCATAGGGTTTCCAAGGCTGGTGTGGCACTGTGGATGAATGTGCTGAATGGCAAGGTCGGTTTGAACCTCACTGTGTGCGGTTAAAGTTCACCAGCCACTCCTTGGAAACCTAATACAGTGTCGTTATGAGTTGGAACCAACTCAACTGTACTTAACAACAACAACAATATTTACAAAGCTGATTGACATGCCTTTGATCCATCGAGTAATGGGTGGGTTCAAACCGTTCAGTTAGCAACCAACTGCTTACCCATTGTGCCACCAAGGCTATTCTTGGCTTCTATTTCCTCTTTTTTTTTTAAGCTTTTATTGTGAATTGAATGATAGTTTACATGGGAGAACATCAGCTTTACATTCATCCTGTCGTATTTCATTTCACTGCAATGATTATAATCCCTTGCATGCATCATCAAACTACCAAACGGTACAACCTGCAAGCCTGCCCCCTGGCCATCAGCACACAGCCCTTCTCCCTCCCTGCATCCAGAGTCCCCAGTTGCTCCATCTTTCCATGTCATCATCTCTGCCTCCATCTCTGGCATCACTGCTTCTCTGGATAGGGTCCCTCACTCCACTCTTCTCCAGGGTCCTCCACTCCTGGACTGCAAAATCAACTACTCCCCTCCTTTTGTTATAGAATGTCTTTTACATTTTCAACACTCACACAAGAGTCTTATCTCCTTTCACCAGCCCCATCCAGACAGGTTGGAAACCACTCAGTAGAGATTCTACTTTCCCCCATACCCTCTGAACTAGGGTCCCTCTTGAAAGCTTGTAAGCCAGTCACTTCATGCCTTTGTAGCCCCCTCATTTTGGGTAGCCAATGTCTAAGTTGCCTATCCTTGTCAACCCTGTGTACTGAGGGGCTGGGAATGAGCCTCACTGTAAATATTTGTTCTCCCTTTTGAGCTACTACATCCATAATTATAGGCCAAGTTCATCAAATTGTAGTGGATTACTCTTTTTCTCCTCTTCTTTCTTCCTCCAGTCGAGTTCTGATCATCCAGCCATTGAAGCCAGGTCAAGTGGGTACTATCTGCAAGTATGGGTGTTCTTGTACATCTTCCCTCACTTCATATCAGCTGGACGCTTCACTCTCTGTTCTCGTTCTCTGTGACCATGTCCCTGTCTCTGGCCCAGGAGTCTCCAGGTCTTGCCATAATGCTGGCCAACCAGGTCTCAACCTATGTTGGTAGGAGTCTATTGAACATGGTTGAACTTAGCTCACAACTTCATTGCTGTTTTTCTCCCACTTCTTATTGGTGAACAACATGGCCACCAGTAAGACCACATGCCTGCTCATATATTCCCCTTGAGTCTCAGTCTTGGAAGGAGGTTTGTTTGCCCTGAAGGGACCTGACCACTTTCCCTGATGGCTCTTGGGTGAACAACTTGCTTGTGCTTGTAGTTGTCAATCAGACTGCTGTTATTGTTTTTTTTTATTTTTCCTGCTGGTCTTTCTTTCAAGAAGTATCTTCTGTTCTTCTACCCACTCCAGGATGGTCTGCTTGTCCTTTCAAGTGGAAATTTCCCACCTCAGAAGATTCTGGATGGGGATCAAGATTCCACCTGTTGTCTTATGCAATGCAAAGACTCTGCAGGATGGTATGGTTGTGGCTGAGCTGTATGGCAGGCAGGAAAGTAGGGTCTCCCCACCCCCAATCACAACAAGAAAATAAAGCAGAATAAACAAACAAACATACAAACAATAATGAAAAGAGAAAATAATAAAGGAGAAAAAAATTAATAAAAATGGGCAGCAACCATAAAAAATAATATAATAATTAAAAAGAAATAAGAGGGAAAAGAAAATGGAGTTGTAGAAGAGAAAAATAAGAAAGAAAATTAAAGGAAGAAATACATATGTATATTTTTTTTTAGAAAAACCAAGAAGAGGGAAGACAAATAGAGAGAGTTATTGTTGTTAAGTGCTGTGGAGTAGGTTCCGACTCATAGCGACCCTATGTAGGGTTTCTGAAGAGTGGCTTGTGAGTTTGAACCACCAACCTTGTGGTTCGGTGCTTATCCTATAGTGCCACACCGGGATTCCATAGAAAAAACTAAGAGAATAGTGAAGAAAGCCTAAAGTTTTTTTTTAAAAAAGAGTAGAAATGAGAAACAGAAGAAAACAAGGAAAAACAAAAGTGATAAATGACAAAAATTCAAGGGAATGGAATGAGAAGAAAAGGAGAAGCAAGACTAAACAACAAAAGGAAAAAAATAAAAATCCAATTGGACTGGGAGTGGATAAAACTGTGGGATACTCCTGCAAACCAAGGAGCTCACCAGGTGAGTGCTAGAGAGATATGACAGTGGAGTTCCTGGTCCTGGTCAGAGTTCATTAGACATAGGTTCTATGCTCAATCCAGAAATATCTTTTGGAGGCTGTTGATGTAGCTGGTTTTAGTGATTATTAGAACTACAGGATAGTTTGGGGAAGGGTGGCTGGTTATGAGGGCTTCTGCTAGACTAATGCTGGTCTGGTGGCTCTGTGGGTTGTGTAGGTCTGGAGCTGAGACTACCTGAATCCAGGTACCAAATTGACACAGCTGGCTCCCACCTCACACTGGCACGGCTCCCAACCATGAGACTCCAAACTCCCAGAGAGCAGGGTATGTGCTGGGGGTAGATGAGAGTGGGAGCTGACCACACCTCTGGTCACCAGGAGAGCATGGAGAAATAGAAGGATTTGTACCTTTCCTGTCAAATCACATATTTCTTGTGTCAGGCCACCTTTTGTCACCAGAGCTGCTCACAGAAGTTCAAGATGGTCGTGCCACCTCTTGCCAGCTACTCACCAGTCAATCTCTCTTTCTCACCATCTATGTGCAGCTTTTGCTTCCAGCAAGCACTCAGTATACTTCTCTATCCTTTCTCTATCCTTTCCTCTCAAGTTCAGGGTTTCAGGATTTTTAGCTATGTCTATTTCACTTGGTCTCTTGTATCTTGTAGAGGGTCTGTGTAGTGCACCTGCCTAGTCAGTACATCATAAGACTTTAACTTCAAAAACACAGTAAAAAGAGAAATACACATTTCTCACCAGTTTATATTGGGGTCTTGTATGAACATGGTCAGAGGAAATTGAAAGTCATGGTGCTGTTTATTTGGTTCTGACTCATAGCAACTTATGTGCAACAGAATGAAACACTGCCTGGTCCTATGCCATCCTTACAATCCTGTTATATTTGGTGAGGTGTATCTAATTTCAGAAACCTTAAGAGAGACATTTTTGGCTTGGAATGAGTGTGACCCTCACCCAGCCATTAGACACGAAGGCCAGAGAGCATCCCTCCTTCTGAAGAGAGAGTGGTCCCCCTGTAATATGCGGGAGAGGGAATGAGGAATCCAATTTTGGTAGGGTTTAGAAGAAAGTATTATAATTGAGAAGAACTTACATATTGGTCACTGCCCCCAGGCTTGAGTACTGGAACCAGTGAGTAAAGCCTCACTCTTTTAGGAGACAGAGGAACCAAGCAGCTGAACCAGAGATACTGCTCCTGATGGCACCTTTCAGGTGGCTCCATACAGCTTTACCCATCAGCAAAGAACTATGTCTACCTGCAGGCACCCTATGAGGATTTATTCTATGTAAATGACACTATTTTCAGGATTGTTGTTACTGGTAGTTGCTCTTGAGTTAGCTCCAATTTATGTCAACCTTATGTATAAGATGGTCCTGCATTCTCTTCATGGTTGTTGGTATGCTCAAGTGTATTGTGTCCACTATTGGAAAATATTTTGTTGTGATCTATAGAGTTTTCCTTGGATAAGTTTTGAAAGCAGACCATCCACCCTTCCTAGTGTGTCTTAGTTTGGAACTCTGCTGAAATCTGTCCACCATAGGAGATCCTGTTGGCATTTGAAATACTAGTTGCATAGCTACCAGCATCACAACAACAATATGTAAGCCACCACAAATGGTAGTTTTCAGGAGGGAAAAGGTGGTGTCTCTGTACAATAAGCAATGGACTGTGAACCACAAGGTCAGTAGTTCAAGCCCACTGGGCACTCCACAGGAGAAATGAGGCTTTCTGCTCCTGTAAAGATGTATAGCCTTGGAAATGCCATATAGTTTTGATTATGAGTTGAAACTGGCTTGATGGCAGGCATATAACAACAAGGGAGAAATCCTGCTTCATGGGTATTAGTACTACCCTCATTGACAAGAATAAGGCATAAGGTCCAGCCTGAGAAGGATTAGGAACTTCCCTACCTCCAACCTCCATCAGATGCAACAAAGGCAGTGGGCCTGCCACTCTAGTCAGAGTTCAATAATCCCAACCAGATCATCAAATACTTCAAAAAAGACCCTGCTCCACATGGATAGGACCTTTGGGTGAAGTGTACTTCCAGAATAGTTTGTTCTTTCACAATTAGAGCAATAAAAAAGTAACTGAGACTATCACATAAATGGGAGGTCAGCAAAATGTTTCTGTAAAAGGCCAGTTGGTCTGTCTTTTTGACTTTGCAGGCCACACAATCTCTATCTTTGTAGAACAAAAGCAGTCATAGACAATTAGTACTAAGCAGGCATAGCTGTGTTCCAATAAAACTTTATTTACAAAACGGAGCTAGTTGGCTTTAACCCAGGGGTCAGAATTTGCAGACCCCTGACATAACCTTCTAAAACACTAGTTAGTGTTTTTATTGGTATCCAGAATTACTTCGAAGTCCTGGTATGGTGCTGCAGGATAATTTGCTGGACAATAAAGTCAGTTTGAACTGCAAGGTCAGTGATTTCAATCCACCAGCTCCTTCTCAGAAACCCTATACAAGTCAGAACCAATTTGATGCAATTAACAACAACAGGATTAATTGGGTGAAAACTGTACTGGCACTATCTCCTTTTTACTTTAGCTGGCCTGAAGCACTCATTTCCTTAACAATATGAGTCTTGACCTTCTGGATGCCAGTTTTGTTATCTGTGATGCATGAGGTCTTATTGAGGTATATGATCTGAAAGCATGTTTTACTTATATACTGAAGACTAGTTAGAATGTATATTAAAACAAGACAAAACAAACAAATCAAAATGGTTGCCGTGGTTTGATTCCAACTCATGGACACCAATGTATGTCAGAATAGAACTGTGCTCCACAGGATATTCTATTTTGTTTTCTCTAAAATTTATTTATTTGCTTGTTAATATGCACAGCAAAACATATATCAATTCAAGTTTCTACCTTAACAATTTAGTGACATAACAACCACTTTCATCTTCCTTTTCTGAGTTGTTCCCCATGATTATCATAAATTCACTGCCCTCTAAAGCTTCTTATTTAATCTTCAGAATTTCTGTTGTCAGTTTGGTCTTATATAGATAGTTCTTAAAAGAGTATAATGCTCAAAGAAGACCTATTTTTACTACTCTAGCTAAATTACCATTACCTGTCTGTCAATTCATTGTGCTTTTGTGGCTTGCATATTGCTGTGCCAATAGTATTTCAAACATCAGCAGGGTCACCCATGGTAGGCAGGTTTCAGTGGAGCTTCCAGACTAAGGCAGACTACAAAGAATGAAAGGAAGTATACTGCAGAGAAATTAGCCTCAGAAAACTTTATGACAAAAGTGGAACATTGTCAGATATAGTAGTGCCAGAAGATGAGCTCCTCAGGTGGGAAAGGACTCAAAATATGACTGCAGAAGAGCTTCCTTCTCAAGTAGAGTTGATTTTAATAACATGGATGGAACAAAGCTTGTAGGTCATTAATTTTCTGATGTGGCATGATTGAAAATGAAAAGAAACAGCTGCAACCTCCATTAATAGTTGGAATGTAAGACATACCATACAAACAAAGATAAAAATAGACTAAAAATCAAAATATGGAAGAATATAGCAAACAAATGGCAATAAAAATGAGCAGGAATGGAAATATTAATGTCTGATAAGGTAGTCTTTAAGGCAAAAAACAGCATAAGGACAAAGAAGGACACTATATCATGATTAAAAGCTCAATTGAACAAGGGAACATAACCATAATAAATTTTTATGCTCCAATGAGACAGCCTTAAACTCTAGTAGAACTGAAGAAAGAGACAACTCCACAATAATAGTTGTTGTTGTTAAGTGCCATCAAGTTGGTTCTGACTCATAGTGACCCTGTACAGGGTTTCTGAGGCTGACCATCTTTACGGGAGCAGAAAGCCTCATCTTTCTCCTGCAGAATGGCTGGTAGTTTTGAACTGCCGACCTTGAGGTTAGCAGCTCGATTTGTAACCACTAAGCTACAAGAGCTCCTACAATAATAGTAGGAGATGTTAGTACAACACTTTAAAAGAAGGATTAAACAATTAGAAAGAAACTCAACAAACATCCAGAAGAAATAAACAATACAATCACCTAACTTAACTTCATAAACATATACAGAGTACTTCACCAAACCACACAATAATATACATTCTTCTCTAGTGCACATAGAACACTCTCCAGAATAGACCACATGTTAAACCACAAAGCACAGCTCAATAAATATATAAACATCAAAATACTACAAAGAACTTCTTATATTACAGCATTATCAAGTTGGAAATCAACAATAGGAAGATCAAGGGGGAAAAAAATCAAATGCATGGTAATTGAATAACACCCTGTTTAAAAGCAACTGGGTAATTATTGTTGTTGCTAAGTGCCATCAAGTCAGTTCTGACTATAGGAAACCTGTATAGGGTTTCCTAGGAGTGACTGGTGAGCTTAAACACTGACCTTATGATTCAGACAGACTCTGCAGTGCATTAACCTGCAGTGCCACACCAGGATTTACTGAGTAATAGAAGAAATAAAAAATGGGGGGGTGGGTGAATTCCTTGAGTCAAATGAGAATGAAAACACTATCTTCCAAAACCTTAAGGACACAGCAAAAGCAGTGGTCACAGGGCAGTTTATACCAATAAACACATACATTCAAAAAGAACAAAGAACCAAAACCAAAACCTTAACCCAACATATCTAACAATTGGAAAGGAATGGCAAAGTAGAGCCTACAGTTACCATAAGAAAATAAACAATGAAGATTAGTGCAGAAAAAAATGAAATGGAAAATAGAGATAATAGAATCAATAAGACAAGACAATGGTTCATTGAAAGGATTAATAAAATCAGCAAACCACTGACAAAACTAACAAAAGAAAACAAGGAAAAGCTGGGAAGAACATGAAATAAGAAATTATATGGGTGATTTCACAACAGAACCAATGGAAATAAAGAGGACTATAACAGAATATTACAAAGAATTGTACTCCAACAAATTTGAAAATTTAAAAGAAATGGACAAATTTTGAGAAACACATGGCCTACCTGAACTAACACAAACTGAAGTAGAAAACTTGAACAGACCTAAGATAAGAGAAGAAACTGATCTCAAAGAAAACAATCCAGGCCCAGATAATTTTACTGATAAATTCTACCCATCATTCAGTGATGAGCTGACACCAATTCTACTCAATTAGTCCAGAATATAGAAAAGGATGGACAGCTCCTGAATTCATATTATAAAGCAAGCATAGCCTTGATACCAAAAACATGCAAAGAGTTTACTACAAGAGAAAATTATAGACCAATATCCCTCATGAATGTTATAGATGTAAAAATTCTCAATAAAATTCTAGCCAATAGAATTCAATAGCATACCAAAATAAAAGAAATCATAATCAAGTGGAATTCATATAAGGTATGTAGGAATGGTCCAATATTAGAGAAATAAACAATAATAAACAGAAACCATAAATAAAACAAGGGGTGAAAAACCATATGCTCTTATCAATCAATGCAGAAAAGACACTTGGCAAAATTTAACACCATTCCTAATAAAACACTTAACAAAAGAGGAATAGAAGGAAAATTTGTCAACATAATTAAGGGCATACATATAAAACCAAGAGTAGTATAGTGACTCCATAGGGTAAACACTGGCCTGTGAACAACAAGGTTGGCAGTTTACACCCACCAGCCAATCTATGAGGCTTTCTGCTCCCAAAAAAAGAGTTAAAGACTTAGAAACCCTATGCACGGTCACTGTGAATCAAAACTGACTGTACGGGGATTGAGGCACAGTCTGAAGAGGGGAAATAATACTAAGATGCTTGACTGTCTTATGGATATTGGTTTCCCTTGCCTACTATTGTAAAATAGACACTTGAGTGGGATAGAAAGGTCTGG
>NW_006408625.1:4684806-4690865 GCF_000296735.1 Chrysochloris asiatica
TTGTTGAATGTAAAACTGATGATCTGCCCTGTAAGCTTTCACTCAATTCACAATAAAAACTAAAAAAAAAAAAAAAAAAGCACAAATAAAAACTCGATTGTATGGTGTTTAACAACAGCATGTAAAATCACCATGTTGATTTCACTCTTCAATGGAGAGAAACTGAAAGTATTCCCCTTGCTAACAAGAACCAGACAAAGGATATCCTTTATCACAACTCTTATCCAATATTGTGCTGGATGTTTTAGTTAGAGATATGACAAGATAAGGAAATTAAAGGCACCCAAATTGGCAAAGAAGATGTAAAACTCTATTTGCAGATAAAATTACCCCATACTGAGAAAATCCCTAAAACTCAGCAAGAAAACGATTGGATCTCATTGATAGATTCAGAAAAGTGACGGGGTATAAGATCATCATATATAAATCATTTGGGAAAACATTTTTCTGCCAAGGGTCATTTGGATATATATAACATCTTTCACAGGCCATACAAAAGTATCAGGTTAAAAATTAGCCTGCTATGTTTGGTCAAACATTCAATTAACGCACCCCTAACATGATGGCCAAGGAGCTCTGGTAGCATAGTGGTTATGAATTGGGCTGCTAACCTCAGGGTCAGCAGTTCTAAACTACCAGCTGTTCCACGGGAGAAAGATGAGGTTTTCTGCGTCTGTAAAGACTTACAGCCTGTACGGGGTTGCTATGAATCAGAACTGACTCCACAGCACATAAAAATAACAATATGATGGCTGGAATTGCTTCTCTTTCATGAGGTGTGTGATATTAGTTGATATTGATGATGTTGCTAGTCATAACTGCTTTTCCAGGTTTGCATCTGTCAATCTAGAGTACAGTTGACTCTTTGCAATGCCAAGTTTTGGAAAGAACTGCTTGAAGCAGTAAGTTGTTCCAAACACAGAAGCATATTTCAATACATGTTTCCTCAAAGTGGGAAATTCATCATTGCTTATGTAACATTTATAGAGCTTAGGCAGTGGGAGGTTATTTTACCTAGCTTTCAGCTCATCGTCACTTTGCAGCTGAATGATTTCATGTTGTAGGTTATTAGGCATATCAGCTGGTTCCACATTGAATAGTGCAGCAAAGATGTTGAACTCAGTTTGTTTACTTTTCACATCCTTGAGTCTTTCGTTGACAGTTCCAACTAGTTTTGTACATTTACCAGTGTATTCAAGTGTTGTAGAAGGATTTTATCCTTCTAGAGTGGGGAAATGCACTTAATTTTCATGTTTTTCCTTTTGAGTTGCACATTCCACAATGTTAATTGAACTTCAAGTGATTTCACATTTGAAAGAAGGGAGCTGAATATTCTTTGGGCCCTGCAGCTTAACATTCAGCTCTGAAAAGTACTTGGTAATGTCCACAAATTAATGCCAGATCACATAACCACTTGCAATCACTGAGTTCCATGACAGGTTTTCCCTTCATCTCTATGAACTGTTTGACTTCATCCTGCAGTTCATAAAACCTCATGAGCCTGTTACCATGACTTAGTCACCATATTTCACAGAGATAAACAAGATCACCAAACTTAGAGTCAAGATCATTCAGTAACTCTTTAAACTGGTGTCTGTAAAACCCTCTGCTTTTGACAAAATTTATGCGTGACACTACTGTTGACATCACACTGTTGAGCCACAATGACTGTACACAGAGACTTTCTTGGGGTCTGATGCAGTGGCATATACTTAAGTCACTTGGATCAAGACTGAGATGATTCAATTCTTTCTTGAGAAATGCAGTTAAACCTTTTTTTCAAGACAACCATGGCTACAGCTCCATTTGTAGTAAGGCCACTTACCTTTTCAAATGTTAGTTCAAATTTTTTCCTTGATAAGACAAGCCTCCCAAATAAATTCTCACCTCTTGTAAGGCTATACAGTGTTTGTTATGTCTGTTAGCTTATCACAAGCCAAAGAGAAAAACTGGAAATCTCCTGCAGAATCTGTCAATATTTTATCAATATCTTGTGCTAAATCAGCAATCCAATCTGAGATGGTTCTCCAAGACAAATGAACAATCCGAAGTAATTTTACTTTGTCTAGTGCTAACAACTCCACAACAACCACCGTGCACTCTTTCACAAACTCTCCTTCTATAAGAGGCCTTGGCTTCTTTGTGATTAGCTCACTCACTACATAACAGCTCTGAATAATTTTGTCTCTGTCACAAGGAGATGTAGTTAAAGCGGCTTATTGTGATTCCAAACTCTGCTGAAGATTTTATCCAGATGCATTTGGCCTCCTGAGTCATTGAGTTTAGCATATTTTGAGCTGTAATGATGCTCCAGATTGTATTTTTTTCATTATTGTTAATGCATTATTACAAACTAGACACACAGGTTTGCCTTTAACTTCAACAGCATAAAAATCATCTGTCCATTTTTCTTAGAAAGATCCACACTTTGCATCAACTTTTCTTTTCAATGTATTCACCATTTATAGGATGTTACACCACTGAAGTTTTAATAACTATCCAGTTTGTGTAGCCAGTGACATGATTATTTTGCTTTGATCACTGTTTTAATCCTGCATCTTGAATTTGAAACATATTCAACGTTTGTATCATCAACTCTTAAAGTCATTTTTGTGTACTATAATTACTTTAATCTTCATTTGAGATTCAGTTTTTGCAAGGATTATTGATTGTGGAAGTGGGGATAAAGATTGTATTGGAGTTACCATCTATGTCAACATTGTTGTCAATCATCAACATCATGAGGAATCATCTCATCGCATCTTGTCTCATCACAGGATTGCCATGGCTTTGTCACAATGTGTTAACACTTTCACAACATGTATACTCCCAGGCTGCCTGACACTGAATGTCCTCTGAGTCAGTGTGATACAGGCAGATGGGCTGTGGGCAGCTGACAAGAAGCATACATGTCTGTCCCTTGATGTACTTGTATGTGTCCTTCCTTTCTATCCCCTAATGGATGTTCCTTGCTTGCCTCACAAAAATTTATGTTATTATTATGATTTACTTAATATAAATTTTTGTTGCTATGAAAAAAGCTCCTAGATTTATTGAATTTTGAGTTCCACTTGTGGTTTCTTTGTGCTTTACACTAAACAAGAGAGCTCTGAAAAAGAAATCAGAAAAACAATGCCATTTATAATAACTACCCAAAAGAATAAACTATTGGGAATAAATTTAACCAGAGAAAAATAAAAGACCCATACAAAGAAAACTAGAAAACACTATTAGAAGAAGCTAAGAGTCCTGCAGAAATGGAGGAATGTACCATGCTCATGGATAGAAAGACTTAACGCAGTGAAGATATCAGCACTACCTAATCTATAGATATAATGCAATATCAATCCAGGTTCCAACATCATTATTAAAAGAGAGAGAAAAACTAAACACCAACTTCATATGAAAAGGAAACAGACCTTGGATAAGTAAAGCATTACTAAAAAAGAAAAAAATAGGGGACATCTGAATTCCAAATTCACAGTAATAAAAATAGCCTGGTACTGGTATAATGAAAGGCATCTGTATCAATGAAACAGTTGAAAAGCCAGAAGTAAATTCATCCACTTATGCACAGTGGCTCTTTAACAAAGGGCCAAACCACATCAAATGGGGAAGGGATAGTCTCTTCAACAAATGCTATTGGCAAAACTGGAAATCCATTTGCAGAAGAATGAACCAAGACCTGTATTTTACATTATATACAAAAATGAACTCAAAGTTGATTGTAGACCTAAATATAAAACCTAGATCTATAAAGATCATCAATGGAAAAGTAGAGACAAACTTAGGGGCTATGACACATGGCATAAATACACTATCAAAAATAACTGAAAACACAAATAGTGTACTAAATAGATGACTGGGACCTCCTAAAAATTAGACACTTAGTGTTTCAAAACATTTCACACACAAAAAAAATTTTTTTAAACCCAGACTGGGAAAAAATTAGCAATGACACATAAGACAAGGAGCTACCATCTAAAATGTATAAAACACTTCAACAACTCAATAAGATGACAAATAATCCAATTTAAAAATGAGCAGAGGACATGAACAGATACTTCACCAAAGAAGACATTCAGGTAGTCAACAAACTTATGAAGAAATGCTCACAATCTTTAGCCATTAGAGAGATGCAAATCAAAATGATGGATCATTTTACCCCACATTAGTAGCAAACATCAAATTCTGGAGAGGGTGTGGAGAATATGGGACCCTCTTACACTGCTAGTGGGACTATATAAAGGTCCAACTGCTGTGGAAATCGATATAGCACTTTCTCAGAAGGTTGGAAATAGAAATCGTGTATGACTCAACAATCTCTCTGCTTAGCATATATTCTCAAAAAATAAGAGTTGTTGCATGAATAGATACATGCACACCCATGCTCAATGCAGTATTATTCACAATAGCAAAAATATGGAAACAGCCTAGATACCCATCAGCAGAGGAATAGTTGAACAAACTTTACTATATACACACAGTGGAATATTATACAAGACTGTATAACATGAAGGACTCTAGAGAACATTATGCTGAGTTAACTTACTTGGTTAGAAAGGGACACATAATACATGAGACCATGACTGTAAAAAAGTAAGAAGAAGGTTTTCATTCTATAATAAGCATTTCAACGATAATTACCAGGGGTGGGAAGGAAGGGAAAATTATTCACTGGATAGGATATAGACATGTGTGAACTTGGGTGATGGAGAAAAAAAGAAAAGAAAGGACCAAAAAAAGGAACTGTTTTTGTCTTTTATTTATTTCATGTACTGGAGGAGAAGCAATGTGTATTTGTTTTCTCATTAGGACAAACCATTGGGAACTTTCCTGCAAATGAAAAAAGAAGGATAAAGAGAGAAGATTTGGAAATGGATCATGGTTATGGTTGTACAACATGGAAGGGAAATCATTGGAATGTGGAGCGCATTAAGTCTGAATTTAGAAAAATTGTATGTCATCAAAACTGGAATGGAAGGCATTAAGATTGATAATGAGGCATTATTAAATGGAAATAGATTGGTATTGGGCATTTAAAATCAGTCAAACATATTGTGTATGATGCCAGTAATGAAAAAACGAAGAATTTCTCTCTATCTGAGAGAAAAAGATGGAAGAAAACTGAAGATGCATGAAAACAATTAGTCCAATGAACTAATGAATCATACAAACATCAGTCTCCAAGACCATGAGAATAGAAGAACTACATGGCACCTGGCTACCACTACCAACTGCTCTGAAAGGGATCATATTAGAGTGGAATAAAAATGTGGAACAAAACTCAAAATCATAAAAATGACCCCTGAGAATATGGCCTTATTTACCCTTCAGGTCTGGAAATAAACTCAACCCCATGATTCAATTTTCAGCCAAGCAACAGGCATGTTGCTCCTTGGAAACCCTATACAGGGTCACTATGGGTCTGAACCTACTCTGAGGCACTTTAACAACAATAACAACATAAGGGGAATAGTAACATTAGGGAGATAAGTACACCTTAGAATAATTAATCATTTGACATTAAAAAGGACAGCATTTACCCAAGGACAAAGTTTAGAAGGGTTAGGAAAGGAGGAATGGAAGCAGAAAATATAGACTGACAGTGGGATAAGAGATATTATATTGCATTGCAATCAATAAGATGAAACACAATGTGTATGAATTATTGACTGGAAAAACGGATCTGGTTTGTAGCTTTCACCTAATTCTTTAAAAACATTCACCTAATTTCACCTAAAAACAAATGTATATTTCCAGCTTGACTGACAACATGGCTCTAGATGCATCTTGGGCCAATAGGAACACATACCGCATTCACCCACGTACATATAAACACACACACAATGCAGGAACTGATGAATAAGAAAAGATATAGGAAAGAGTGAGATAACTAAGATGGTTTACTGACTTGAAAGTCAAAGTTTAAGAGGGAAAGGATCATTAATTGTTATGTATCAAGGACAGAAATCCCGCCTTTGAGCCAGACTTAAGGGCCCTAGCACAAGGAGATTCCTATTTAATAGCAACCACACAACCGCCACTCGTCTGTCTGT
>NW_006408625.1:4705461-4706255 GCF_000296735.1 Chrysochloris asiatica
CAGTAATGCCAGAGATTGAGACAGAGACAATGACGTGGAAAGATGGAGCAGCTGGAGACTTTGGATCTGGAGAGGCAGAGGGGCTGTGTGCTGATGACCGGGGGGCAGGCTTGTAGGGTATACCCTTTGGTTGGTTGATGATGCATGGAGGGGATTGTAATCATGGCAAGGATGTAACCATACGATAGGATGAATGTTAGCTAATGTTCTCCCATGTAAACTATCACATAATTCACAATAAAACATTTTTTCACAAAAAGAAAAAAGAATAAATTTGACAAGTTGAGCACTAATGAACATAGAGTTGATGAGTTGTGAGATGACATCAAACATGTATATACATACATACCTACATATGGAGTCCTGGTGTGGCACTGTGGGCTAATGCACTGGACAACTAAGTCGGTCTGAATTGCAAGGTAGGCAGTTCAAGGTCACCAGCTGCTCCTCTGCAACCCTATATAGCCTCGCTATGGGTCAGAACAGACTTGATGACATTTAACAACAACAACAAATATACATACTCTATTGTTATCTATACTTATAAGCACTGGACTGCTAATTGAAAGGTCAGTGGTTCAAACCCACCAGATGCTCCTTGGAAACCCTATTATGAGTCAGAACCAATTCTAAGGCAATTAACAATAGCAGTATATATATATATATATTGTTGTTGTTGTTGTTGTTGTTAAGTGCCATCGAGTCGGTTCCGACTCACAGCGACCTTGCACAGGGTTTCCGAGGCTGTAAATCTTTACGGGAGCAGAACGCCTCATCTTTCTCCCGCGGAACTG
>NW_006408625.1:4706435-4713582 GCF_000296735.1 Chrysochloris asiatica
GAGAGAGAGAGAGTCCTGGTGTGGCACTATAGGATAAGCACGGGACTGCTAATCACAAGGTTGGTGGTTGAAACCCACCACCTGCTCCTTGGAAACCTTATACAGGGACACTATGAGTCGAAACCAACCTGATGGCACTTAACAACAGCAACATATATATCCCTATGAAATATATTTTTACTCTCACATACATGTGGTTGCCATGAGCCAGAAGATAGCAACTGATATGCCAACTGATAGGCCACTTCAGTTGGTAAGAGGGACCAGGGCAAACTTGGAAATAAGAGAGTGAAGGAAATAGTCATTGTTAAAGCCAGGGGAACAAATTTGGTCCTCAAATCTACACCCATTTTGGGTGGTGTGGTATTTCAGATCTCAAGTCTGATTTATTCCAAAATCTGCTTAAAATTTATAATTAATCAGTTCTAGCTTAGAAGATGCTTAGTCTGTTGAAGATTTCTGGTGCGCTCCTACTTGGAATTAAAGCCTGTTTCTCTCTTGATCCCTGATCCATTCCTATTTGCAAATAGTTAGTCTTTGCCTTTGAGGTCACTGCTGGATTCAGATGAAAATTACAAGCTGAAGACAGAAACAAACTGTCACTTCCTTGTAAATCAAACAACACTGATGGAGCACAGCATGCATTCAAAGGTGGCCATTGACATTACCAAAATGTTTTGTTTGCCTTGTATTTTAATTCTGCAAGAACAACTAGAGATGAATAATAAATATGCTGTAGCTAAGGATTTTGTTTTTAGTGTACTGAACAGAAAAAAAAAGAGCAGTATCATCCTATTTGCAAATCTTATCAAAAAACACTATTTGGGACAAGGGGACTAAAGAATATGGATAGAAACAACATGTACAGATGGAGTATTTAAAAACTCCAGGTCTGTTATTGATACCACCTTGTCACCTCTGGTCACAGTGCACAACAAGATTTATCTTCTTGCAACAGATGCCCCCAAATATCACATTCCTTTCCCAATGAAATGTTACAGCAGCAATAACAGAACTCCTTGAGGTTGTTATCTTGGGGTCATTACTGATGCCCAGGACCTTGCTCAATGCTACAGGGCTGTAATTATCCCATGATGACTTAGAGTACTTTGTTCTCTGAATGTCTCTCATCTCTGTCACATTTTCTGGATGCCTTCCTTTTGCATTAAAACATTTATACCTACAGAAGGGTGTTAGAAGTAACTGGGGCTCTAAAAATTAAAGGGGGTGAATTTAAAATCACAGTTAATTTACCTACTTCTTGAAATCAAAAAAATAAAAGGTGACATCTGGTATGTAAGAATCTTCCCCTGGAACCCAAGGAGCTAACTTTTATTTTCTCTTCTTGAAAGGGATGACTCTCCATCGGTGGCCTTCCTGTTTACACCACACACATGGAGATAGCTCTGGCATCCAGTTCCTTGAATATAAACAGAAAGGATGGCCTTTTTTTCTGTGGAAATTAATGAATTGAAAAACGGAGCTGTTCTGTATACCCACTCATTTCAAACAAATAAAAGAACTACAGTGTTCCTAGACTTGGGCAAAATAGTTGCATTCAAACTAATTTTGCTCCTTCTACTTGTTCCCTCCTCACTTCCCACCACTCCCCCAGCACCCCCTTTTTTTTTAAAAGAGAAAAAGAACCATTTAATCACCTTATAAGGGCAGAGCATATTCAGGAAATAGAGCAAGAATCATGAGGCCCAGATCTTATTCTTGGCTCAGACAGGGGCTCTCTGTGCAAGTGCAGGCTGTCCTTTAACCGCCGCGTGCCTCTGTTGATGCAGCTGGGATATGGGGACACAGATGTCTGTGTGTGGTGCACTATGGAAACTTTGGTGTAAGGTTCAAAGCTCTATGTGGGGTCCATTTTAATAATATGGAGAGTTTCCCATTGGAAATTGCTGTATGTTGCTAAGTAGTTGGGAGGTCACTGGGAGGTCTTAGATTGGCAACTGATAAATATTGTACATGTGAAATAAGCCTTAGGAGCCCTTGTGGAAAAACAGTAAAGCACATAATTGCTAACTGAAAGGTTAGTGGTTTGAAGCCAACTAGCAGCTCTGCAGGAGAAAGGCCTGGTAATGTGTTCCCATAAAGATTATAGCCTTGAAAACCCTATGGGGGAGTCCTACTTTGTTACATGGGGTCTCCGTGAGTTGACATATGCTCAATGGCACCTAACAACAACAGTGATCCCTCATCTCTTGGAATTAGATGTCATGGAAATCATAGCTATTACTGTCTGACTTTGTAAACATAAAGAACTCATCACGATGCTGAACACTTCTCATCAGTAAACTATGAGACATGGTTTTCCTCTGCTGGGGAAAAAAATTAGCATGTTTCCTGTGACTTATTCAAAGAACAGGGGCCATTGGTTAGGTGGTAGAGTCCTCACCTTCCATGAGGGAGACCCAGATTTAATTCTGTGCCAATGCACTGTATGAGCAGCCACCACCCATCTGACAGTGGAGGTTTGTGTGTTGCATGTTGCAAGTTTCAGATGAGCTTCCAGACTAAGATGGACTAAGAAGATACCTGGTAATCTATTTCTGAAAAATCAGTCAATGAAAACTTCATAGATCACAATGGTTAGATCTAGTACCAAAAGCAGTGATGGTACAAGACCAAACAGTGCCATTGCACATGGGGTGATTATGAGTTTGAGGTGACTCTATAGCAGTTAAGAACAACAGAAATTCACAGAATAAAGTAAAGAACTGATAAAACAAAGTAGGGATAGAAGAGAAATTCCTCAACACAATTAAGAGCATAGATACAAATCCAACATTACTATAAATGGAGAGAAACTAAAGATATTCCCTTTGCAAACAGGAACCAGAAAAGGATGTCCTTTATCACCACTTCTGTTCAATACTGTGTTGGACGTCTTTGCAAGAGCTATAAGACAAGAAAGGGAGATTAAAGTTACCCAAATTGGCAAGGAAGTAAAACTCTCTATTTACAGATGATATGATCCTATACATAGAAAAAAATTATTGGAACTTATCAAAAGAGTAAACAAAGTGGCAAAGTACAAGGTCAATATGCAAAAATTGTATACACTAATATAGACAGCTCTGAAAACGAAATTAGGAAGACAATACCATTTACAATAGCCATTTTGATGAAATATTTAGGAATAAATTTAACCAGAAGGGGGAAAAAAGACCTATACAAAAACAAAACAAAACAAAAAACCCACAAAAACGAAAGAAGAACTATAAAACACTACTACCAGAAACGAAAAGCTACTTACAAAAATGGAAGAATATAACATGCTTATGGATAGGAAGACTTAAAATTGTGAAAATGTCAATACTATGCAAAGCAATCTATAGATATAGTGCAATCCTAATCCAGAGTCCAAGATCATTCTTTAAAGAGATGGGGAAAATGTCCACTAACTTTATAATGAAAGGAAAGAAATCTCAGATGAGCAAACCACTGCTTAAGATGAACAAAGTTGGAAGTCTCGCACTCCCTGATGCCAAAATCTACTACACAGCTACAGTGGTCAAAACAGCCTGGTACTGGTACAATGAAAGATACATAGATCAATGGAACAAGATTGAGAACCCAGAAGTAAATCCATCTATATATAGTCAGCTGATCTTTGAAAAATGGTCAAAACACATTAAATGGGGAAAAGATAGTCTCTTCAACAAATGGTGCTAGCAAAACTGAAAATCCATTTGATGAAGAATGAAATAAGACCCATATCTCACACCATATACAAAAACAAACTCAAAGTGGATTAAAGACCTAAGTATAAAACCTCAAGCTCTAAAGACCGTTAACAAAAAAATAGGTACAAATGTGGTACTGCGGGTTAACATGCTGGACTGCAAGGTCAAGTTGAACTGCAAAGTCGGCTGTTCAAGCTCACCAGCTGCTCCTCAGAAACCCTATACAGGGTCGTTGTGAGTCAGAACTGACTCAGTAGCACTTAACAACAGCAACAATACATGGCACAAATATACTACCAAACATAACTAAAAACACAGAAATAGCAGAAGACAAAATAGATGACTGGGACCTCCTAAAAATTAGGCACTTATGTGCAATAAAAGATTTCACTGAAAGAGTAAAAAGGGAGACCACAGACTGCAACAAAATTTGGAGGAGATGCAATCAATGAGATGAAACTGATAATCTTGTCTGTAAACCTTTACTCAATTCATAATAAAACGTTTTGTTTTTGTTTTTAAATAAAGAAGGTCCACAGGGTGTTGTATGCAGACAACTCTAGTGATGTTGTCCCAGCCAAGCTCTATGCTGGGCAAAGGGCCTCCAGGATTTGCCTTTGTGTTTTATTATGTTAACTGCTAAAATTTCTGGAGGGTGGCAGTCTCTCTGCATAGTTCCCTTGCTTCCCAGGTATCAGGGAACAGGTGAGCAAAACTGAGACCACTTACCTGCCAAAGGCATCTTATCCTTGCTACTGAATTCTCCATTCACTTCCAGTAGATTTGTTTTTCCTGCTGCCCAAAAACTGGTTTACCCTTTTCTCAGCATACATAGATCTCAGTGTACTCTGAAAATTCTTAAGAAATATTTTGTGAAAATAGTAAAGATAAATGAAACCAGAGCATAGAAAGCTCCAGAGTTTGTCTGAATTCCTGCTATCAGTGTGGGTGTCTTTGAATTTGGATTAAGTAAATAACCAACTGATTGTGAGGTGGTTGAAAATCAAGAGCAGTAACAGTGCTTCTGATGAGAGTCGGTGAAATAGAGGTCTCAGGACATTCTTCTCTCTCCTCCCCCTTGAAATGCTTCACTCAATTCCATCTTTCCTTGAAGACTCTTTCTTCTTTATGAGAGACAGCGAGGGACTTCACATTTGATGGCTGTCTGTGTCATTCCCTTGAAACGCTACCTATTCATCTACTTCTCCACAAATGCATTTCAGGTGTGCTGGGACTGGGTGGGTTTTAGCATGTTAACCTTTTTTTTCCCCCAATCTTTTGCTCCTGCTCCAATCCCTCCTCCACTCTACCAGGGACTCCCTTAATAATAGCAATGTTACGAAACATTTACTGACTGCTTACTCTGTTCATCTGCATATGAACTCATGCAATCCTCAGAATGATCCTGTGAGTGGGATTTCGTTGTTATCCTCATTGACATATGAGAAAAAAATGAGACAGAGAGGTTAGTTCTTTCAGAGTACACAGAGCTATGAAATGGCAAATCTGGGATGGAAGACCAGGCATGCTGGCTCCAGATCACTGTCTTAGGAGTCTAAGGATGGGAATGCTGTTCAAACAGGATGCAAGGTGGCCAAGCATGAGGAATTTGGGCATTTCAGGGCCTATATTCATGGCCCACCAGTATATCCATCAGCTTCATGCAAGTTATTTACAACATATAAAGAAAACAATGTTATGGCCACGTGTCATGACAAACAGTCCTGAGGACCACCCCTAGCTTCTTCCAAAGGATCATTCTGGAGCTCTCCAAAGACTGTGTTCTCAAGGCTTCTGCAATGACCCCTGCTCAGCTACTCCCTACAACTTACCGAGACTCCTAGCTTTCTCCATGCTTATTTGTTTCCTCTAAAGTACAGAGCTTCCCTCTGTCTCATAGATTCTACTTATCATGGCTCCTTCTTTCCTCATGGAACCTCTGGATGGTGCAAACATTAACATTCAGCTAACTGAAAGCCTGGAGATTGGATTCTATCCAGAAGTGCCTTGAAAGAAATGCCTAGTTATCTGCTTTCAAAAATCAGTCATTGAAAACTCTATGGCACACAGTTCTACTCGGACACACCTGGAATTGCCATAAATTGGAATCAACTGTATGGTAGCTAGTATTTTCCTCATCACCTCAAATTGTCATGTCTCCTGTGGCCTCACATGACTTTGGTTCTACTTGCTGCATTCTTTTTATTAAACCTCTTGACTTAATCCTAGTTACTAATCTCTGTATTCTTGCTACATTTAAAAATGTTGGCTTTTGTTTTCAGGTTGGCATAACATAATTGTTGGTCAATCTACGAACTTTTTATCCTTAGTTCAGTGACTTGTACCTGAGTCAGCTTTAGGGAGACAGATAGGAACAAAAGAAGGGGTAGGGTACAGAGCAGAGCCACCCGGGAAAAGAAGTGGTCACTTGGGACTGCCTCTTCAGCAGGGGCTGAGGATAAGATGATCTCATTTAGAGGAACTACAAGAATGGCAGTCACTAGGATCCATCTGCTGGCTATACCATCAGGGAGTTTGAATAGTCTCCTTATTCCACATTATAGCCAGACCCACTCCATATCCAAGGATACTACTCTTATAACTAATTATTTTCAGTTATTATCTATAAAACTAGTTGATCTAGTGAGTTTCTAGCTGAAAACAGAAGGTACACTTATGCAGGGTAATGAAGAGAGTTGAATCAAGTAACTACAAAGTTGTGAGCAGGCTGAAAGTAAACCACCAAGGGCTGGTAGAGCATCTTGAAACTTGCAACATAAGAACCATTACCTAATGGGCAAGGTGGGGAGTGGTTATTGGCACCAGAGAGAGCTATAGCCATTTGTCTCGCTGTGTTTTGACTCAGGGCCATCCACTGCTTTTGGCTTTCAATTAAGAAACAAAGCCTTTGCCAACCTATACTTCAGAAGGAAGGGAGCTGAGAAGACCAGTATCTCCACCTCCTTCCCCTCCTACTTTTTGATCAACTGCCAATGCTTCTTTCTGGTTTGACTGACTGAGAGTCATATGTCTTCTTGTTGTGAGCTACCTTCGAATCTGCTCTGACTCATGGTAACCATATGTGTAACCAAGTAAAAAGATTGTCTGATTATGCTCCATCCTCATGTTGGTTGGTATGTTTGAGTTCACTATTGAGACTATTACATTAATCTATACCACTGAGTGTTTCACTCATTTTTGTGGACCCTCTATTTTATGTAACATAATGTCCTTTTCTAGCAAATGGTCCTTCCTGATGACGTGGCTCATGTAAGCTAGTTAAAGTTTTGCTATCCTTGCTTCTAAGAAAAATTTTGCTTTTCTTTCTTTCTTTTTTTTATTAAATGTTTTTATTTTGGATTGAGTGAAAGTTTACAGGGCACATCATGAGCTTCACATTCAACCATTCATATAGCTTGTTTCATTACATTGATTATTATCCCCTCCATATA
>NW_006408625.1:4715157-4733101 GCF_000296735.1 Chrysochloris asiatica
GAACAACTGCTTCTTGGTCTAGGTACAGATTTCTCAGAAGTACAATTAAGTGTTCTGGAATACTCATACTTCTCAATGTTGTCCATAGCTTGTCATGAGCCACACAATTGAAAGCCTTTGCATAGTCAATAAAGCTGCTTTCATGGGTGATGCTTATTTATCCAAGTTGAATGAAGTCCATGACAACTTTAATTTCTTCTTCATTTATTCTACTGTTATTTATTGGTCAAGTTGTGAGAAATTTTGTTTCAGGCGAGGTCACTTGATGCATCCCTCATAGAGCAATCTCCCAAGGTATTGTACATAGTGAAGAAGGCAAAGAATGAACCAGGTAGAACCAGTAGTTGTTGTTATGTGCTGTGGAGTCAGTTCCGACTCATAGCAATCCTGTACAGGGTTTCTGAGGCTGTAAATCTTTATGGGAGCAGAAAGCCTCATCTTTCTCCTGTGGAACAGCTGATAGTTTTGAACTGCTGTCCCTGAGATTTGCAGCCCGATTCGTAGCCACTATGCTAGAGCAAGTAGAGGAACCCCCAAATGCTAACTTATCTCACGCCTCACTAATGAGGTACTATCATGATAAGGTAACTACAATGAGCTAGTGCTCAAGAAAGTAGTATGAAAAAGACAAGCAAACACAAAGTTGCCATTGAATCAATTCTAACTTGTGTCGAACTGTGCTCCAAAGAGTTTTCAATGACTAGTATTTTTAGAAATAGATCACAATCTTTCTTCTAAGGCATCTCCAGGTGGACTTGAACCTCCAACCTTTTAGTTAGCAGTGAGTGCACTAACCTTTTGTACCACCCAGAGATTCTAGAAGTATAATTCCCACTAATTATATTTAGCATTGTTATTGTTAAGTGCTGTGGAGTTGATTCTGACTCATAGAGACTTCCAAGGAGCAGCTGGTGAGTGTGAACTGCTGACATTGTGGTTCTCAGTCCAGTGCTGATTCTACAACGCCACACCAGGAGTCCATATTTAACAAAAAGGAAATTATGCCTATGCCTTTTTGATTTTATAGGACTATTTAACAATTCTTCATTGAAGTGGAAATTCTTATGAGAGCCCAGGAAGCCATACTTGAAGTTCTAGTGTCTTTTTAAATTAAATATTTCACATATATTTAATTAGAAGGAAATTAGACTACTGAATTACAACATTCTGGGAAGGCATAGATACTGGGTGAAAGTGGGTCACAACTGTAAAGGCTCATTCTTCAGCTGTGGGAATGTAGCAGGGAATAGCAGCAAGAACTGCCCTACCAGAGACAGATGGGAATATGAGCATCTCAGAAAATGGCAGGAGATAGCCATTGACAATCAAGGATCACACAGAAGTCTTCTAGTATGTAAGAGGCAACCCTGGAAAGAAACAGGAAGAGAGAAAACACTGAAATAAATCTACTCTAAATTGACTGGTTAAAATTTTGGCATTTGGTAGAATAGGGACTTAGCATAAAAATAAAATTATATGTTAAAAATGAAACAAGAACTGTTCTTTTTTGCACACCTGCCTTTAGAGATAGTCTATGCTATGCCCACAATACATTCTATAGAGGAGATAAATGTGCTTAAATCCAGAAGTATAGTACAACTCAGGCACTTTCCATGCATGTATTTCCTGTAAGATAAAACTATTCCCTAAAGAGAAGTTAGTCTGAGTTAAAAGGTGTTAATTGACATAGTGTTCACGTATATAAAAAGTTGATGATAGAATAAGATACGGAACTCTGGGAAAGTTGCTTCATTATTTCATCTTTGAAGACTCAAATGAAGGCATGTTTAGATTAAAAAAAAAAAAAATACCTCCCAGGGAGTTAAAAATGTACTGGCCCCAAGTATATCTCTTTCCCATCACTCATGCATGTTCACACAAAGTGGAAATCACTAAGGGACGTTTGATGTTTGGTTGTTCTAGAAGTTGGTGGGAGGCAAGGAGGTTGAAGGTCCTGGCATGTGCCTCTAATTTATTTCCTTTGACTTTCCCAAGAGTGGGAGAAAAAATATTTGAAAATTTGATGTTATTAAAAAGTTCTTGTTGTCTACTTAGCTCTTATCTATAACCTTATCTGTCTTCTGACCAAGAATGAGCTTCAATCTCCAGATTCACTCAAGCAGGCTAACAGATTCTGATTTTGTGGGATTAACAAAAAAGTCCATATGCGTAATTTCTCTTTAGAAAGTCTCTTTGAGTTCTACTGTGTCTTTTATGTCAATGCTTCCTCCTGATGCATCAGTCATTCCACTCATGATAGACAAAGGGCAAGAGCACAGCAGTTTTGAAAGAACCTTTCTTCTTTCCAATATAAACTCTCTCTCATAAATACATACACTTACTGTTTCCTCATCTGAAGATGTGAACTGGTCTGACTGGTGTTGCCCTAAAATCTGAGGACTGTAGACCTTCCTCGCCTACTTAACATTAATGGTGCTGGGAGATGTGACAGTCCTCGTGGTTCACACCCCCACACTTGACAGCTAAACACTCTTCTCCCATGTTTATATAATTAGGATGCTGTTCTTTCTTCAGTTTTCCTTGGTAAGTGTTTGACAACTGCAGGTCCTGAAGTCAATGCAATGGATAGGATCACCTTTTTTTTTTTTTTTTTACTTTTAATTAAGTAGAATAGACTTGAAAAATCAGACTATGCAGCATATATCAAAATAAATATGAGAACATTGTTTTTATTATATACATATATGTGTGCTTGAACTGCTAACTACAAGGTTGGCAGTTCCATCCCACCAGCTGCTCCATAGGAGAAAGATGAGGTTTTCTACATATGCAAAAGATTTACAAGTCTCAGAAACCCTATACAGGGTCAATATAAGTCAAAACAGACTCAAAGGCTCTTAACAACAACAACATATATGTATGCATGTGAGGGCAAGTGTGGTTAAGTAGTAGAATTCTTGATTTCTTTGTGAGAGACAGAAATTTGATTCCCAGTCACTACACATTAAATGCAGCCACTAACCATTTTTCAGTTGCTGTGAAGATGAAGAGGCTTCATTGAAGTTTCCACACTAAGACCAGGAAGAAATGTCTGGTGATCTACCTCTGTGAATCAGCAAATTGAAAACCCTAGGGATTACAATGGTCTGTTTCCATTGTGCTTTATAATGCCATGAATTGGGCTGGAAATCCATAGGCTGAAAACCCTATGGATCACAATTATCCACTTATATTGTACAGTTGTTGTCATGAATTGGGAACCAATTCAACAACAGTTAGCAAAATCAAATGTATGAATGTATTGAGTTGTAGTGTAAACTATATATATATATCGTAATGTGGATTCCTATGAAAATTTGAAGCCACCGAACTATGGTTATTGAAGGATGAAATCTTTAACTCACAGCTAAGATTTTACCATGGTTTGGTCTCCATGGCATGATGTCTCTGTGGACTTTAGGGCCCTTGTTTATCTCCATGTTTCCAGTTTCTCAAAATCATGTCCAAACTTAATTTCATCCCCCACCTGCCCCACCCTTAACCCACATTGAAATTTCAGGCCTCAGAAAATGGGATGCTTAAATCACTCATGGTCCATTCAAGAAAGTCTTTAAAGTAAATAGACTTCAGAGTCTGTTGTCTATGAAATTGAAGAAAATGTGAACTAGGGACGAATCTCACAGAAATATTTTTGTTATTTAAATGGTCTTACAGAGCTCCCTCAACAACTCCCCCTCCAAAAAAAAAAAAGTCAAACAAAAAAAAGAGAGTAAATTATCTTTCTCCCATGGAGTGACTGGTGTTTCAAACCATCCTGCCAACTTTTCTGTTAAGAGGCAGGCACTGTCCCACCACAACACTTTTCCTATACCACTTCAGTAGGCAGCTATAGGAAAACTATTACTGGAGGTCTAGGCCAGATCACCCCACATGTCTGTCAGTTTGTCATACTGAGGTGGCTTGTGAGTTGCTGTGATTCTGGAAGCTATGCCATGGGTATTTTAAATACCAGCAGAGTCACCTATGGTGGACAGGTTTCAACAGAGCTTCCAGACAAAGACAGACTAGGAAGAAGGAGTGACGAACTATTTCCAAATACTTAGTCACTGAAAACCTTATATATAGCAGAGAAACATTGTCAGATATAATGCAGGAATATGAGCCCCTCAGGTTAGAAGGCACTCAAAATGTGACTAGGGAAGAGCTGCCTCCTCAAAGTAGAGTTGATTGTGATAACGCAAATGGAGTAAAGCCTGTGGAAGTAAAGCCCGTGGAACCTTCATTTGCTGATGGGGCACAAGTCAAAATGATGAAAAACAGCTGTAAATATCCATTAATAATTGGAACATGGAATGTATGAAGTATGGATCTGGGAAAATTGGAAATTGTCAAAAATGAAATGGAACGCATAAACATAAATATCTTAGGCATTAGTGAGCTGAAATGGACTGGTGTTGGCCATTTTGAATCTGACAACCACATGGTTTACTATGCTGGGAATGACAAATTGAGGAGGAATGGTGTTGCACTCATTGTCAAAAAGAACATATCCAGATCAGTCATGAGGTACAACGCTGTCTGTGATAGGATAATATTCATGTGCCTACAGGGAAGCCCAGTTAATACCACTATTATTCAAATTTACGCACCAACCACTAAAACCAGTGAGGATGAAATAGAAGAATTCTACCAACTTCTTCAATCTGAAATTGATCAACATGCAATTAAGATGAATATAGATCTTTACTGGTGATTGGAATGCAGAGGTTGGGAACAAATATCAGTAGCTGGAAAATATGGCCTTGGTGATAGAAGTGATGCTGGAGATCGTATGATAGAATTCTGCAAAACCAATGATTTGTTCATTTCAAATACCTTCTTTAGACAGCGTAGGGGATGATAATACACACGAACCTCACCAGATGGAATACACAGAAATCAAATCGACTATATCTGTGGAAAGAAACAATGGAAAAGCACTATATCATCAGTCATAACAAGGCCAGGGGCAGACTGTGGAACAGACCATCAATTGCTCATATGCAAATTCAAACTGAAGCTGCAGAAATTGAAAACAAGTCCACAAGAGCCAAAATATGACCTTGAATACATCCCACCTGAATTTAGAGATCATCTGAAGAACAGATTTAGTACATTAAATAATAAAGACTGCAGACCAGAAAAGTTGTGGGATGACATCAAGAACATCATACAGGAAGAAAGCAAAAAGTCATTAAGAAGACAAGAAAGAAAGAAAAGATCAAAATAGATGCCAGAAGCAACACTGAAACTTGCTCTCCAGCGTAGAGATGCTAAAACAAATGGAAGAAATGAGGTACAAGAACTGAACAGAAAATTTCAAAGGTCAGCTCGAGAAGACAAAGTAAAATATTACAACAAAGATCTGGAGTCAGAAAACCAAAAAGGAAGAACACGCTCAGCATAACTCAAGCTGGGGGAACTGAAGAAAAAATTCAAGCCTCAACTTTCGTTATTGAAGGATTCTCTGGGCAAACTACTGAATGATGCAGAAAGCATCAAAAGAAGATGGAAGGAGCACACAGAGCCACTGTACCAAAAGGAAATGGTTGATGTCCAACCATTTTAAGAGTCCGCATATGATGAAGAGCCAATGATACTGAAGGAGGAACTCTAAGGTGCATTGAAGGAATTGGCAAAGAACAAGGGACCAAGAACTGATGGAATAAAAATTGAAATCTTTCAAGAAAGTGAGGTGGCGCAGGAGGCACTCACTCATCTATGCCAAGAAATTTGAAAGACAACTATCTGGCTGACAGATTGGAAGAAATCCATATTTGTGCACATTCCAAAGAGAGGTGACCCAATGAAATACGGAAATCATCAGACAATATCTTTGATATCCCATGTGAGTAAAGTTTTACTAACGGTAATACAGAAATGGCTGCAAGCATACATTGACAGAGAACTTCCAGAGGTTAAAGCCAGATTCAGAAGAAGATGCGGAACAAGAGATATCATTGTTAAAGTCTGATGGATCTTGGTTGAAAGCAGAGAATATCAGGTAGATGTTTACCTGTGCTATTGACTATGTAAAGGCTTTCAACTGTGTGGATCATGACAAGCTATGGACAACATTGTGACGTGTGAGTAATTCCAGAACACTTAATGGTGCTCATGAGGATTTTGTACATGGACCAAGAGGCAGTTGTTCAAACAGAACATGGGAACACTGAATGGGTTTAAAATTAAGAAAGGTGTGCAAGAGGATTGAACTCTTTCACCATACTTATTCAACCTGTATGCTGAGCAAATAACCTGAGAAGCTGGGTTTTATGAAGAAAAACATGGCATCATGATTGGAGGAAGACTCATTAACAACTGGCAATATGCAGATGATGCAAGTGAAAGTGAAGAGGACTTAAAATACTGATGAAGATCAGAGACCACAGCCTTCGGTATGGATTGCATCTCAATGTAAAGAAAACAAAAATCCTCACCACTGCACCAATAAACAACATTGTTATAAACTGAGAAAATATTGAAGTTGTCAAAGACTTCATTCTTCTTGGATCAACTATCAACACTCATGGAAGCAGCAGTCAAGAAATCAAATGACGTATTGCATTAGGCAAATTTGCTGCACAAGGCCTTTTTAAAGTGTTGAAGAGCAAAGATGTCAGCTTGAGGAATAAGGTGCACCTTACCCTAGCCATGGTATTTTCAATAACTTCAGATGCATACGAAAGCTGGACAGTGAATAAGGAAGACCATCGAAGAATTGGTGGTTTTGAGTTATGGTGTTGGAGGAGAATGTTGAAAGTGCCATGTGCTGACAAAAGAACAAACAGATCTGAGCTGGAAGAAGTGCAGCCAGAATGATCCTTGGAGGCCAGGATAACCAAAATCATTTCTCATACTTCGGACATATTGTCAGGAGGCACCAGTTGCTGGAGAAGAATATCATGTTTTGTAAGGTGGAGGGTCAGAGAAAAAGAGGAAGACCCCCAGCAAGATGGAATGGCAAAGTGGCAGTATCAGTGGGCTCAAGCGTGGCAATAATTGTGAGGTTGATCCAGGACCGGGCAGTGTTTTGTTCTGTTGTGCATAGGGTCTTTATGAGTTGATACTTACTTGATGGCATCTAACAACAACAAGAAGCCCAGATCACAGGCCCCAGAAGAGTATCATAAACTTGCCTTTTCTGTTCACTCTTACATAGTACTCTACTTACTTTTAAAAAGTGCTCAGAATCCCATAATATTAAGCTCAAAAGAGAATTTAAACTTTAATTGCAAATATCAATGATTTAAAAACAAGCATTGGTAAGAATGTGAAGAAACCAGAATCCTCAGTTACTGCTGGTGGGATTGTAAAATGTTATGGTTGTGGTAGTGGTGGTTGTGTGCTGTAGTGTTGGTTCCAACTCATATCAGCCCTTTAAGAGGTCTCTGAATCTGTAAATCTTTATGAGAGCAGAAAGCCTCACCTTTCTCCCGTGGAACAGCTGGTTGTTTCGAACTGCGGACCTTGAGGTTAGCAGCCTGATTCGTAACTACTTCACTACCAGACCTCCTTTATAGAATGGTATAGTTACTATAAAAACAGTTTGGTAATTCCTAAAAAAGTCAAATAGAATTACCATATGACCCAGGAATTCCACCCTAGATATGTACCCAAAAGAACTGAAATACTTGTACACAAATACTTGTACACCAGTGTGCATTGCAGCCTTATTCACAATAGCCCAAAGTGGAAATCCCCAAATGCCCATTGATAGATTACTGGAAAAACAAAATGTGTTAGATACATTCGAAGCTAAGTCAAAAAAGATTTCTACTAGGGTTTGTGTTCATACAGGCACAGGGATATACAAACAAAAAATGTTTAAATGTGTCTCTGAGATTAGTCCACCACTCATATTTCAATTTGTTGTTCTGTGGTGTCTTGCATTTTGCTATGATTTTGGAAGCTCTATCACAGGTATTTTAAATACCAGCATCACCTAGCGTGGACAGGTTACAGCTGAGCTTCCAGATGAAAACAGACCAGGAAAAAGGAGAAACAGACTACTTCCAAATATTTAGTCACTGAAAAACTTATGAATAGCAATGGAACACTGTCAGAACCAGAATACTGGATCTTGAAACATGACGAGGAACACTAGAATATTGTCAGATATAGTGCCAGAGATGAGCCCCTCAGGTTTGAAGGTATTCAAAATACTACTGGGGAAGAGCTGCCTCCTCAAACTAGAGGTGATTGTGATGATGTAAATGAAGTAAAGCCTTTGGGACCTTAATTTGCTGATGGGCACAACTCAAAATGAGGAGAAACAGCTGCAAACATTCATTAATATTTAGGACATGGCATGTACAAAGTATAAATCAAGGAAATTTGAAAATTGTTCAAAATGAAATGAAATGCATACACGTCAACGTCCTAGGTATTGCTGAGCTGAAACAGATTGGTATTAACCACTTTGAATCTGACAGCCACATGCCAGAAATGACAAATTGGAAGAGGAATGGCATCACATTCAACATCAAAAAGAACATATCAAAGTCTGTCTTAAAGTGCAATGCTGTATAAGCACTTGCCCGCAAGGTTGATTTGAACCACAAGGTTGGCAGTTGAAATTCACCAGCCCCTCCTCAGAATCTCTTTACAGGGTCGCTATTAGTTGGAATCAACTTGACAGCACTTAACAACAAACAACAACAAGAAGGAAGACCAGTTAATACAGCTATTATTCAAATTTATGCACCAACCACTAAAGCCAGTGATGATGAATTTGAATAATTCTACCAACTTGGTAGCTTAGCGGTTACAAGTCAGGCTGCCAACTGCAAGTTCAGCAGTTGGAAACAACCAACAGTTCCACAGGAGAAAGATGAGACATTCTGCTTCCGTAAAGATTTACAGCCTCGGAAACCCTGTACAAGGTCGCTATGAGTCGGAACAGACTCCACAGTACTTAACAACAACAACTAACTTCTTGAGTCTTAAATTGATCAAACATGCGATCAAGATGTACTGATAATTACTGGCAATGGGAATGCAAAAGTTGGAAACAAAGAGGAAGGATCAGTATTTGGAAAATATGGCCTTGAGATTAGTAATGATGCTGGAGACCACATGATAGAATTTTACAAGACCAATGACTTCATTGCAAATAGATTTGTAAAACAACATAAAAGACAGCTGTACACTTGGACCTAATCAGATGAAAACATTGAAATCAAATTGACTACATCTGTGGAAAGCAAAGGTGGAAAAGCTCTATGTTATCAGTCAAAACAAGACCTAGGGCAGACTGTGGAACAGACTATCAGTTGCTCACATGTAACTTCAGCCTGAAACTAAAGAAAAGTAAAGCAAGTCCACAAGATCCAAAATATGACCTTAAACATATCTCACCTGAATTTAGAGATCATCTGGAGAACAGATATGATGTATAAGACACTAAAGATCAAAGACCAGGAGAGTTGTGGTGTGACATCAAGAACATCATACAGGAAGAAAATAGACAAGAGAGAGGGAAAAGACCAAAATGAATATCAGAGAAGACTCTGAAACTTGTTCTTTTATATAGAGATGCTAAAGTAAAGGGAAGAAATGAGGAGGTAAAAGAGCTGAATATAAAATTTCAAAGGGCACCTTGAGAAGACAAAGTCCAATATTATGCCAAAATGTGCAAAGACCTAGATTAAAAAAACCAAAAGGAAAAACATGTTAAACATTTCTTATGCTGAGGAAACCAAAGAAAAAATTCAATCCTTAACTTGCAATATTGAAGGATTCTATGAATAAAATATTGAATGATGCAGAAAGCATCAAAAGAGATAAAAGGAAAACACAGAGTCACTGTACCAAAACGAAATGGTCGATGCTCAACCATTTTAAGAGGCAGCATGTGATCAAGAGCCAATGATACTGAGGGAAGAAGTCCAAGATGCATTGAAGGCATTGGCTAAGAAGAACAAGGCACTGGGAATTGATGTAATACAAATTGAAATATTTTAACAAACTGATGCAGAACTAAGAAGCATTCACTCACTGTTGCCAAGAAATTTGAAAGAAAACTACCTGGCCAACTGAGTAGAAGAGATGATCCATGTTTGTGCCCATTCTAAAGACAGGTGACCCAACTTAAAGAAATCTTTGGGCAATATCAGTAATAATACATGTAAGTAAAATTTTGCTAAAGTTAATTCATAAGTGGCTGCAATAGTACATTGGCAGGGAAATGCCAGGGGTTCAGACCAGATTCAGATAGGGTTGTGGAATGAGGGAAATAATTGCTGATGTAAAATGGGTCAAAGCTGAAAGCAGAGAATACTAGAAAGATGTTTACCTGTGTTTTATTGACTTAATTGTGCACCTGAGGAACCTATACACATAGCAAGATGCTGTTGTGTGAACAGAACAAGGGAACATGAAATGGTTTAAAATTAGGAAAGGTGTACACCAGTGTTCTTTCACCATACTTATTCAATTTGTATGCTGAGCACATAATCTTAGAAGTGGAATTATATGAAGAAAAACATGGCATCAGGATTGGAGGAAGACTCCTTAACAACCTGTGACATGCAGACGATACAACCTTGCTTGCTGAAAGTGAAGAGGACTTAAGATACTAATGAAGATCAAAGACCACAGCCTTCAATATAGGTTGCATTTCAATGCAAAGAAAACAACAATCCTCCCCACTGGACCAATAAACAACATCTACATAAATGGAGAAAAGATTGAAGTTGTCAAAGACTTCATTTTGCTCGAATCAACCATCAGCACTTATGGAAACAGCAGTCAAGAAATGAAACACCATATTGCATAAGGCAAATCTGCTGCACAAGACTTCTTTAATGTATTGAAAAGCAAAGATGCCAGTTTGAAGACTAAGGTGTGCCTGACTCAAGCCATGGTATTTTCAATAACTTTATATGCATGAGAAAGTTGGATAATGAATAAGGAAGATCATAGAATTGATGCATTTGAGTTATGGTGTTGGAGGAGAATATTGAAAGTATCATGAACTACCAAAAGAACAAATGGATCTGTGTTTGAAGAAGTACAGCCAGAATTCTTTGGAAGCCAGGATTACCAGACTTCGTTTCTCATACTTTGGACATATTATCAGGAGGGACGAGTCCCTGGAAAAGGATACCAAGTTGGATAAAGTGGAGGGTCAGAGGAAAGGAAAAAAGACCCCCAAGGAGATGGATTGGCACAGTGGCAGCATCAATGGGTTCAAACGTAGCAATGCTTATGTGGTTGGTGCAGAACTGGAAAGTGTTTTGTTCTGTAGTGCATAGGGTCACTGTACCAACTTGATGACACCTAAGAACAACTGAGATTAGTAAATCCCAGCAGATAAGTTCTCTAACTAATATGCTTGTCTTAGTTTCATGAGGGTGACTTCAAAAAGCAAAAGGTTCCATCAAAACAGTGGCTTCCAAGGGGATCTGTTGTGCCAGCTAAATTTAACACAGCTAGCTCAGAAGATTATGTTGTCTGCTATTGGAAATCCTAAAGTGGTAATCTTTTTCTTTTTAAAAAACTTTTTATTATGAATTCAGTAAAGGTTTGCATCCAACAATTCATACATATTTTGTTTCATCTCATTGGTTGCAATCTTTTCACTGTAACATCACTTATCCCATGTCGTCCCTGTGTTTCCTGTTCCCATTCCTCCTCCTTTGTCCTTGGGGAAATGCTGCCCTTTTGATCTCCAATGGTTGATCATTCTAAAGTGTGTATACTTCACTAGTATTATTGTTCCCCTTATTGTTGCTGTTAAGTGCTGTTGAGTTTTCCTTATAGAGTTATCTCTTATTCGGCTGAAAATTGAGCCACTATGGTGAGTTCGGTTCCACACCTGAAGAGTGACTAAGGGTCACAGTCTTGGGAGCTCCACAAGTCTCTATTCAACCAATAAGCCTGGTTTTTTTATATGATTTTGAGTTTTGTTCCACATTTTTCTCCCAGTCTATCCAGGAGCTTCTAATTCAATCATCAAAGTGAAATCTTGATACATTTTCTCAAAGCCTTCATTGGAGGCTTCCTATGAAGATGTTTTTTAAAACTGCATTTGTGAGAAAAAGTCAGTTACGCTGAGGAATTGTTTTTCCATGAAGACAATGTACCTGTTCATTCTTTGAGGGTAGCAAGAGCTTGTCATATAAGAATTTCATTAGGAAACATTGCTCCATCTGATCTCTGATCTTGTCCTTTCAGATTTTTTTTTGTTCCCAAAATTCAAAGAACATTTGAAAAGAAAACAATTTGAGCCACTCAAGGATGCCCAAACTGCCATCTTGACAGGGTGTGAATTGAAGAGCATGAGATTCTTACAGGAAAGAGATAGAAAGATAGAAGCACTACCTTTAGAAGTTTCTAGATCTAGATAGAAGATATGTAGAGAAATATTAGTTTCATATTTTGATTTTTGTCTGATTAAAGTTTCTATGAGGCTTTGTAGCAGTACTTTTTGACTTACCTTTGTGCAATGGAACATTGTTCAGCCAAAAGGAGAAATGATATTCTAATACATACTATAGCATAAAAGAATCTTGAAAGCATTATGCTTGAATTAAATGAGTCACAAAAGGATTAATATTGTATGGTCACATTTATGTGGAATTTCTAGAATTTAGCAAATATAGAGACTAAAGCTTATTAATGGTTAAATAGGAGCAGGAGGGAGCCAGAATGGGGCACATTGATTAGTGGACACTGAGTTTCTGTTAAGGGGAATAGAAAAAATTGGAAATAGATAGCGGTGATTGGTGCACAACATAATGAACATAATTAATTTCACAAAATTGTATGCATCAAGAAATGTTGAAATAGTAAGTGTTTTGTTATACATGTGTGGCACTGTAGGATAAACACTAGAATGTTAACTGCAAGGTTGGTTGTTCAAATCCACCAGCTGCTCTTGGAAACCCTATACAGGGTCACTCTGAGTCAGAACTGACTCAACAGTACACAACAACAATATTTAAATAGTAGATCTAATGTTTATTATCTACTATTATATTGTTTAATAATAAACATTAGATCTACTATTTAAATTCTATGCAAACTCAGCTAGGCTTTTTGTAGTATATCATACCACCTAAAAATAAGTAAGGAGTCCTGGTGTGGCACTGTGGATTAATGTGCTGGACTGTAAAGTTGCTTTGAACCACAAGTTTGGTGATTCAAACTCACCAGCCACTCCTCAGAAACCCTATACATGGTCGCAGTGGGTTGGAACTGACTCATTGGCACTTAACAACAAAAGTAAGTAAACAGGTTAATTTATTTAAAACAGTCAGTGACTCATCAACATTAGATCTATTCTCTCAATTAACATGTATAGGTTGGTTATTTTTCCTATACAAGGTAGTGCCAGATATGAATCTGAATAAACAATGGGAGGGAAAGAAAACACACTTGCTTGTCTTACAATACTGACTCCATTTCAGAAAGCATTTATTATATGATGTGATACTTGTCTTCACAGATGTGGGAATAAAATGCAGTTTCTCAGAGCAAGGAAAAGACACATTCCTTGTGGACTGTGGGAAGGTTTTACAAGGGAGAGAACACTAGAACTGAATCTTGAGGGGCTGCAGGACACAGAGTTGACTGGAGTTGTTGCTCTTGTTGTTGAGTGCCATCGAGATGATAGCAACCCTGTGTAGGGTTTCTGAGGAGCAGCTGGTGAGCTTGAACTGCCAGCCTTGCAGTTCAAACTGACTTTGCAGTCCAGCGCATTAACCCACAGTGCCACACCAGAACTGAATTATAATAAGATCCACCTGGCATATTAAAGAACATGGATTATCCTGGGGCAACAGGGAACCAAGTAGTTTTAAGGCAATTGACTGATATGATTCAAACCTTTAAAAATGCTCAATTCCATTTTATAGAGGACATGTTCAGTCAATCACTGAGTATTAGAGAATGGAATAACATACAGCCAATAAAAATGATAATGTGTTTTTAAATTATTTGCATAAGAGGAATGGTCTTGTTTGAAATTCTTTTTTTCACATTTACTACTGCAATACTTCCTCTTACACTCAGATTTAAAATTCTGACTTTGAATATTTCTAAGATTGCCTAATAAAAAATCCTGTGCAAAAGAAAAAGAGACAAAAATAAAAAGAATAACAAGTTACTACACAAAGACCTATGTGATTGAATTTCTTCTAAATCCATAATATGCCTAAAGTCATTCTTTGGGCCTAATAGCAACAGTAATAAAAAGATTTATATACTCTTTTCCTTTTAATCCTCAAATCTCAATCTCAGAGAGATATGACTGAGCCCTGTTATCTGTATAAACTCAGCTGTCCTGTCATCACGGCCTCCTGCTAACATGAATCTCCACTGGATCCCTCTCAGCTATGCTGAGAGTCAGGCTTTACTGGTTCTGGCAACCAGAACTTCTCTGTCACCAGTAACATCTATTGCATTATAGTCAGATCAAGAGGAAAACAAGGAAGAATGAGTTTTTCTCCTCTGCCCGACCTGGCAAATCAGGTATCAGTTTCCAACTGTAATTCCCATACTTCTTGCTGGGAATCAGGTTTTCCTATAATCTATATTTATTTACCATTCATGATTGATGTATTTTCTTTATGAATTGCAACACATTTAAAGCGATGAGAATTCATTGCCATTTTAAGTGCATAGGACCTAGTACGGGAACAGAATAGAATGAAACTCTATTATATTTAACGATTTAGTTGTTGTTGTGAAGTGCCATCAAGTCAGTTCCGACGCATAATGACCTTGTATGGGGTTTCTGAAGAAGAGCAGCTGGTGAGCTTGAACCACCAACTTTGTAGTTCATACAGCTTTTCAGTCTGGCACATTAACCCACAGCACCACACCAGGACTCCTAGTGTGATACATCCTAAACATTGCTGTTATTGTTGTTAAGTGCCATCAAGCCAATTCTGAACCGTAACAACCTTGTATAGGATTTCGGAGGTGTAGTTGTTGAGCTTGAACCACCAACCTTTCAGATCAAACTGACTTTGCAGTCCAGCGCATTAACCCTCAGCACCACACCAGGACACTGTTGTTCTTGTTAAGTGCCATTGAGTTGGTACTGACTCATAACGACCCTATGCACAATAGAACAAAACACTGCCTGGTCCTGGGCCAACCTCATAATTGTTGCCACACTTGAGCCCATTGATGCTGCCATTTTGCCAATCCATCTTGCTGGGGGTCTTCCTCTTTTTCTCTGACCCTCCACCTTAACAAACATGATATCATTATCCAGTGACTAGTCCCTCCTGACAATATTTCTGAAGTATAAGAGACGAAGTTTGGCTGTCCTGGCCTCCAAAGAGCACTCTGGCTGTACTTCTTCCAACGCAGATCTATTGGTTCTTTTGGCAGCCCATGGCACTTTTAATATTCTCCTCCAACACCATAACTCAAAAGCATCAATTTCTTCTATGGTCTTCCTTATTCACTGTCCAGCTTTCACATGCGTATGTGGTTATTGAAAATACCATGACTTGGGTCAGGCGCACCTTAGTCCTCAAGCGGCCATCTTTGCTCTTCAACACTTTAAAAAGGTCTTGTGCAGCAGATTTGCCTAATGCAATATGTCATTTGATTTCTTGACTGTTGCTTCCATAAGTGTTGATGGTTGATCCAAGAATGAAGTCCTTAATAACTTCAATCTTTTGTTTATTGTTCCAGTGGTGAGGATTTTTGTTTTCTTTACATTGAAATGCAATTCATACCAAAGGCTGTGATCTTTGATCTTCATCAGTAACATATAAGAGCATATAAACAGTATGTTTTTAAATGAGGTGGCATTCCAAATATAAACCTGTGTTGTCCAGGCTTTGTAAATTCACAGTAAAAAAACACATATTCAGTTTAGTACATTCTATCATTGAAGAATGATAGAATTTCACTATATATTTTCTTAAATTAATTTTAAAGAAAGTACCCTTCCCACCCACAATCTCTAGAAATATTACTGTGGTAAGGTTTTGTGCCAATTTGACTAGGCCAGGATTCCCAGTGGCTTGGCAGTTGCGATGTAGTTATTCCCATAATGAAATCTAATATAATGTGATTAACTCTATGATGATTGGCTATGAGTTACCAATTAATTATTGAAATGATGCTTCCTCAGGGGGTGGCCTGTTTCCAATGTATTAGAGACCCAGGCAAAGCTTTTGTTTTCTGCTGGGTCTAGATCTTGCATCTGGCATGTTCTCTTACCTCCAGTTCTTTGAATTTGAGCCAGTGGACTGCTCTACTGCCTGCTGATCCTGAGAGCTATCGATAGTCTGCCTGCCTGTCTACCAGACCTGCCTGTCTTCTGGACCTGCCTGCCTGCCTTTCTGCCAATCTTAGTTCATCTGATATGGGCCTGGGGCTCTCCCACCTCTACAGTTTTGAGCCATTCCCTTGATGTAAACTTCTCCTTACATATATACATTTATAAGTTTCACTGGGTTCTAGAGAACCCTGCCTAAGACCATTACTGTTCCCATGTTTGAGTACTCACAGAAGCTACCATATATTGGCTAGTTGGTTGGTTGGTTATGTGCCGTGGAGTCGGATCCGACTCATAGTGACCCTGTACAGGGTTTCCGAGGCTGTAAATCTTTACGGGAGCAGAAAGCCTCATCTTTCTCCCATGGAACAGCTGGTTGTTTTGAACTGCTGACCTTGCAGTTCACAGCCTGATTCGTATCCATTATGCTACCAGAGCTCCTTGCTACCTTACTAAGCTTCTTAAATTGCTTCCCTTTCCCTTTCTTCTTCAAATTCACATGGGTTAACATGTACAAAGTTATGTTAATCAAGTCAAATAAATCCAACATTATATAACATGAGATTGTTGTTGTTGTTGTTGGTAAGTGCCGTTGTGTCGGTTCCAACCCATAGCAACCATGTATAGGGTTTTTGAAGAGCAGCTGGTGAGCTTGAATCACAGACCTTGCAGTTCAAACAGCTTTGCAGTCTGGCTCATTAACCCACAGCGCCACACCAGATTAGATTGGGTTCCCCTAAAAGCTAAATTTGAGACACAGATTTAATTGCAAGAAGTTCATTAGGGTGATGATCTCAGGAACCATTTGCTGTGGATTTGGGAAGTGAGGCAGAGAAGAGAAGGACACACATAATGAATAGGTCACTGCTCTGTGCAAAAGTATAATGCTGCTGGAATCTCTAGGACACTGGGCAAAACTGATTCTTCAGGTATCCCACCAGTGGGGTGAGGAACTGGGGTAGTTAGCTACCAACTCATGTTTATTCTCATTTTGAATTGTGCCACATCAGCAAATGAAAGTTCTGAGAGCTTTCCTCCATTCTTGTCTTTAAAGTTACACCATTCTGAGGTGGCAGTTGTTCCCCAGTTATATTTTAAATGTCTTCCAATCTACGAGCCTTATCTTCTGCACACAATGTTCTGCTGCTCTTCATATAGTGGTTACAAATCGGGCTGAGAGCTGCAAGGTCAGCAATTTGAAACTACCAGTGGTTCCGCGGGAGAAAGAGGAGGCAGGCTGCTCCCGTAAAGATTTACAGCCTCAGAAACCCTGTGTAGGGTCGTTATGAGTTGGAACCGACTCCACGGCACATAACAACAACAACAACAACAACAACAACTGTTCAGAAATAGATCACCTCTTTCTTTTTCCTAATCTGTCTTAGTCTGGAAGCTCCACTGAAACCTATCCACCATGGGTGATCTTGCTGGTATTTGAAATACTTGTGGCATAGCCTTCAGTATCACAACAACATGCAAGCCAACACAGTAGGACAAAGTGTCAAACTAGAGAACAAACAAGATGGCGGATCGGGTGGACGTATAGCAGGAGAGCTCCGCCAACAACAACACAGAATACCCGACCAAGCAGGCTCAGGTATCAGAGCCAGAACTCTGAACCACATATAAAGGAATACTTAGAAGGTTGGAAGGCTCACAGTTGGGGGAATTTGTGGCAGAAGCAAGAAATCTATT
>NW_006408625.1:4736272-4771414 GCF_000296735.1 Chrysochloris asiatica
GGTAGAAAACTTTATGCCCAGTGAAATTATAAGTTTATGGAGTTTTCCCATGCCCTGAAATATTGTCCTTCCTCTTTCTTTTTGAAAACATTTCCTCAATTATAAAAAATATAAAAAGCATTATTTTCTGTCAAATTGTACAAAAGCAAGGGAGGGCCAGATTTGGGCCAGGCTGTAGTTTGCCTGCCTAAAGCAGAACCAAACCAGTTGCTGTCAAGTCTATTCCTGTGTCAGATACACTATACCAAAAATAATTGGTTGATATTCAACCATTTTATGAGGGAGTATATGATCAAGAACCAATGGTATTACAAGCAAACCATCCTGGAGTGGCCACAAGAACAGAAGACACTTCTTGAAAGAAAGACTGACAGGAAAAATACAAAACAATATAGGCAGACTGACTACAAGAACAAACAAGTGGCTCGCCCAGGAGACATCAAGGCAAGTGGTCGGGTCCCCTCAGGGCAAACATCCTTCTAAGACTAAGACTCAATGGGAATACATGTTCTGATTGGTGACCATGTTTGTCACCGATAAGGGGAAGTGAGGGAGTAACAGCAATGAAGCTGCGAGCTAAGCCCTACAATGTTCAATAGACTTCTGTGAACCTGGGTGGAGATCTGGTTGGCCAGCAGTCCAGGGGACTCTTGAGCCCAGAGTCAGTGACATAGCCACAGAGGACTACAGTGAAGAGTGAAGCATCCAGCTGATAAAAAGAGAGGGCACATGCATAAGTACACCCACACTTGCAGATAATACCCACTTGTCCTGGCTTCAATGACTGGATGATCAGAGCTCAACTAGAAGAAGAAAGAAGAGGAATTTGATGAACTTGACCTACACCTATGGATGCAGTAGATCAAAAGAGGGAACAAATCTTCACAGCAAGGATCATTCACACCCCCTCCATACATGGAGAAGACAGGGATGGGCAACTTGAACATTGACTATCCAGAAGAAGGGGGCTAAAGAGGCTAGAAGTGACGGGCTTACAAGCTATCAAGAGGGAACCTAGATCCAGAGGGCCTGGAGGAAGGTAGAATCTCCACTGAGTAGTATCCAATCTGTCTAGGCGGGGCTGATGAAAGGAAATGTGGATGGGTCTCTTTCAATACAACAGTGAATAATTGTTATCAGGACTGATTGCAAGGGCTGGAAATGTAAAGGTAGATGTTTTGTGGCAAAAGGAAGGGAGTGATTAACCTTGCAGTCTAGGAGCGGAGGTCCCTGGGACCATCAAGAGAGAAGAGCAGAGAACAGAACCCTACCCAGAGAAGCAGTGATGCTAAATTGGAGGCAGAGATGATGAAGTGGAGAGATGGAGCAGCTGGGGGCTTTGGACATGGTGAGGGAGAGGGGCTCTGTGTTGATGACCAGGAGGCAGGCTTGCAGGGTATATATACCCTTTGGTTGGTGTATGATACATGGAGGGGATTGTAACCATAGCAAGAAAACAATATACGAAAGGATCAATGTGAAGCTAATGTTCTCCCATGTAAACTATCACATAATTCACAATAAAGCAAAAAAAAAAAAGAACCAATGATATTGAAGGAAGAAACACAAGTTGCACTGAATAATGCATTAGTGAAAAACAAGCATCCAGGAAGTGATGAAATACAAACTGAGATGTTTCGATAAACTGATGCAGTGTTGTAGATGCTCCCTCGTCTATGCCAAGAAATTTGGAAGACAACTACTTGGCCAACTGATTGCAAGAGATCCATAAAATTGTGCCCATTCCAAAGAAAGTTAATCCAAAATAATACAATAATCATTGAACAATACCATTAGTATCACACACAAGTAAAATTTTGTTCAATATAATTCAAAATCAATTACAACAGCACATCTACAGGGAATTGCCAGAAATTCAAGTCAGATTCAGAAGAGAATGTGGAATGAAGGATATCATTGCTGATGTCAGATGAATCTTGACTAAAAGCAGAGACTACCAGGAAACTACTTGCTTATACTTTATTGACTATGCAAAGACATTCAGCTGTGTGGATCACAACAAACTATGGCTTAGCTTTAGCTTCTTTATGCTCAAGAGAAAATTTCAATCTATTCTGTCATGCATTTTGGTGCTTCCTATCCTGTCTTTTTAATGACCTGTTAGTTTCTTCATGTGCAATGTTCTTGGTGTCATGCCACAATTCTTCTGGTCTTCAGTTATTAGTGGCTAATGTGTAACTCTGTTCTTGAGATGGTCTCTAAATTCAGGTGGGATACATTCAAAGTCATATTTTGGATCTCATAGACTTGTTTTAATTTTCTTCTGCCTCATCCTCAAGTTGTTGTTAAGTGCTGTTGAGCTGGTTTGGACTCACAGCGACCCTCTATAGCAGGGGTTGTTGTTGTTAAGTGCCATCGAGTCAGTTCCTACTAATAGTGACCCTGTATAGGGTTTCCAAAGAGCTGCTGGAGAGTTTGAACCACTAACCTTGCAGTTTAAAAAAACCATAAAATTGAGTGCTTATCCTACAGTGCCACACCAGAACCCTATAGGAGTTTGTTAACATCTATCATACCACCATGGACGAACGGAGGCGTCTGCTGTCCTGGTTGTACATGAGCACGGCTATCCTCGTATGAAATGGAAATGCTGTTTCGGGACAAGAATCCTTAAGTGAGTTTTTTGAAATGTTACCTTCCAGTGAGTTCCAAATCAATGTAGTAGACTGCCAGCCTGTTCATGATGAAGCCACACCAAGCCAAGCCACAGTCCTTGTTGTTATTTGTGGGTCAGTGAAGTTTGAGGGCAACAAACAACGGGATTTCAACCAGAACTTCATCCTGACAGCCCAAGCCTTCGCCAGCAATACAGTGTGGAAGATTGCAAGTGACTGTTTCAGGTTCCAGGACTGGGCCAGCTAGTGAGAAGGCCTCCTCACTGTACCCCAGCACTGGGAGGACACAGACATTGACATATGGGGATATGTGTTCATTCCTGTTGTTCCACAGACACTGTGGACCAATGTGCAAAGGTGGGACACTTCCACATTTCCTCCAGGTCTAAAAGTCCCTTTTCTGAGTCTACACTCGTTTGTCATAGTTGCCTTTTAAGTGTATCAAACTTTTCTATTTTTTTTTTTTAATTTTATTATTTGCCCTCTAGAAACTCTGGTTCTGGAAATTTTGAAAAATAAAGTAAAATAAATGTCTGACTCATAGAAACCCTGTATAGGGTTTCAAAGGAGCAGCTGGTGAGTTTGAGCCATGGACCCTGTGGTTCAAACCGATCTTGCAGTCCAGTGTTTTATCCCACAACACCACACAGGACTCCATAGCAGGGATGGGGAACCTTCTTCAATCAAAATTTATGACATCAATCTTGGGCCATACAAAATTATCAACTTAAAAATTGTTGTTAAGTGCCATCAAGTCAGTTCTGATTCATAGTGACCATGTATAGGGTTTCTGAGGAGTGGTTGGTAAGTTTGAACTGCTGATCCTACAGTTCAAACCGACCTTGCAGTCCAGTGCATTAACCTGCCATGCCACTTAAAAATTAGCATGCTATATTTGGTCAGACATTCAATTAACTCACCCTAATGTGATGGCTGCTTCTGTGAGTTAATGCGCCAGATTGCAAAGCCAGTTTGAACAGCAAGGTTGGTGGTTCAAGCTCACCAGCTGCTCCATGGAAACCCTATACAGGGTCACTATGGGTCAGAAATGACTCAATGGCACTTAACAACAACAAATGTGATGTTTGTAATTGTGGTTGCCTTGGCAGGGTCAGACCAAATGATTGGACATTCCCTACTTGTGTTCTATAGGGTTTTAGAGGAGCAGCTAGTGGGTTTGAATTTTTGACTTTGTGATTAGCAGTCTAGTGCTTATCCAATAGTACCACACCAGGACTCCTAAACTTGCAAACGAATAATTGATCATCTGTTCCACAGTTGGCTCCTGACCTTGTTTTGGCTAATAATATTGAGCTTTTCCATTGTTTCATCCCACAGATGTAGTCAATTTGATTCCTGTGTATTCCAGCTGGTGAGGTCCTTTTATATTTCTTTAAAAAGATGTTTGTAATGAGCAAATCATTGGTCTTGAAAAATTCTATCATGCAATCTCCAGCATCTTTTCTATCACCAACACCATGTTTTCCAACTATGATCCTTCCTCATTGTTTCCAACTTTCTCATTCTAATCACTAGTAATTATCAATGCATCTTGATTGCATGTTTGATCATTTTCAGACTGAAGAAGTTGGTAGAATTCTTTAGTTTCTTCATCACTGGCTTTTGTGGTCCATGTGTAAATTTGAATAATAACTAATATTAACTTGTCTTCCTTGTTGTTGTTATTGGTGTGTGCCGTCGAGTCAGTTCCGACCCATAGTGACCCTGTATAGGGTTTCTGAGGAATGGCTGGTGAGCTTGAACAGCCGACCTTTCAGTTCAAACCACCTTGGCAGTCCAGCACATTAACCCACAGCGCCACACCAGGACTCCATCCATCCACACCAGGATATTACTGTTAAGTGCTGTCAATTTGATTTAGACTCATAGTGACCTGTATAAAGCTTCCAAGGGAGAAGCTGGTGGGCTTGAACTACTGACCTTGTGGTTAGCTTATGCTACAGTGCTATGCCGGGACTTTGGTCTTCCTTATTGGCATATGGGTATTATCCTGTCACCGTCAGCATTGAAATCAAAAGGACAGCATTTTCCTATGGATAAAGTTCAGAAGGTTTAGGAAAGAAGGAAGAATTAAAACAGGAGACACAAGAAGGAAGTAGGATAAACAGTGTTACATTATGGAATTGTAATCAGTGAGATGAAACAAAATGTTGTGAGATGTTTAATGGAAACTGATCTGATTTGCAAACCATCAAATTCACAATAAAAAAGCTTTTAAAAGCTGTTAAATTAAAAAAAAAAGATATCATATCTCACAGTCAGTACTCTGTCCCATTGTTTTAGATTTTAAGCACAAATAAAAACGAAGTGATCAGAGAAAGTGAGAGAATTAAAGGAAATGAAGTCGGATTCATCATTTTTACAATCACTGTGTCATCATTGTTTATTTCAAACTGGTTATTTAATGGTGGCTCAGTGGTAGAATTCTCACCTTTCATGCAGGAGACCCAGGTTTGATTCCCGGCCAATGCACTTCATGCACATCCACAACCATCTGTCACTGGAGGTATGTATATTGCTGTGATGTCAAACAGATTTCAGCAGAGCTTCCAGACTGGGAAGAAAGTCTGGTGATCTACTCCCCCCAAATCAGCCAGTGAAAAGTCTATGGATTAAATGATCTAATCCACAACTGATTGTGTGGATGTTATAGGACTAGGCAGGTTTGCAGTCCCTTGAGCCTGGGGTCATCAGTAGTCAGTGGCTGACTCAATGGCACTTTGCAGCAATAACAGCATGAGATACTAAAGGGGTTGAAGACAAACTTTTCTAAGAAAGCTCAAATGATACAACACTGTCAAGAAGATAGTCTTGAAATGAAAGCCATGTAGTTGAGCAAGCATATGTTAGAGGTCAATTGTATTAGTGGAGATCCTCCAAATTAACTTCATATAGAATAAAATATTTATTAAAGGATAAGTAGTAAAAATGTGCTGATGTGACGGTTGTTAAAGTTCAACAGTAATCATAGCAATTGTTTAGAGTTTAGACCAACAAGACTTTTTTTTTGAGAAGACGTATTTTATCACTGGCATGGTTTCAAATGCCAAAACATGGTAAAAATAAAAAGCAGACCAACTCTTTGTGAGTTTTATGATTGTTTAAAAATTCTCTACAAAACAATTCAGCCCAGTAGACCACTCTGACTACTACCCTTTTAATATACCACTGCTTATCAATTCTTCCCACTTGGCAAAATCTTCCCTATTCCGTGGTCATCCCAGGCAGTTGACAAATGTATATAGCATGTTCCCATGTGTCTCAGCCTCAAACTGTGTAACTAACCCATCCTGAAATTATAGCAAGTCAGAGCTGAAGAAGACCTAAAGGAGTGTCTATCTTAAACCTTTTATTTGACAAAGAATAATTTCTATTTATGTGGTGCACTTATATTTACAAATGCTTTTACTTATATTACTTTATTTGTTTTACAACCAAGCCCTACAAGAGGGCAGAATAAGTGTTATTTGGAAAACAGACATGAGAGACTTCAAAAGTTAAATGAAGAGCCCAATGCCACACAAGCTAGTAAGTTCCTACCTCGTTTAATGCTGCTGCAACACAAATACCACATGTGGGTGACTTTAAAGACAGATATTTATTTTCTCATAATTCTTGAAGCTAAAAGTTCAAATTAGGATCTTAATTATGTCCTATGCCAAGTATGTTTCTTGTCAATTCCCACATGGCATCTATCTTCCCCATCTTTGCGTGTCTATCTAGTCTGGTCTTTAATAAATTCAAATGCCAGTGATAAAACACTCCTCTAAAAAAATATCTAAGCTCTAAACAATTGCTATTATTACTGTTGAACTTTAACAACCTTCATGTCAGCACATTTTTAATACTTATCCTTCAGTTAGGATTAGGATGACCTCAATTGATCCATTGATTGATTACATTGGATTATGAAGACAAATGATATCACATTACATTACACTAAGGTCAGTCACTACATTACTTTAGAGCACATCCACAGGTAGATGGGCTAAGATTTCAATACATACTCATATTTTGGAAGGACAGAATTCAATCCATCACACTAAACCCCTTGGCCCTTACAATTCATGTCCTTCTCACATACAAAGCACTTTCACACTATCACACAATCTTCAAGTTGTCTTAAACTCTCAATGTCATATGAAGCCTACATCTGCTTTTTAAAATTATGTTGAATTCAAGGACGTTTGCTTCCACATCCAGACTTGGAAACCATTATTCTTTAGCGAACTTTGAGATAAAATTTGAAAATTTGCAGAAAAACTGAGAAAATTACAAGTTTCTTGAGGGTAGAAGAAGTGCTTTGTGCTTCTACAGTATTTGATAGGCATTCAGTATTTGTTTCGTAGGATGAATAAAACCTTGGAAGCCCTCAATAGTGGGTCCTGATCAGCCCACAATAGTCCCTGGTGAATGTAGTACCCTGGACCTGTGGCCATGATGTAACAGACCCAAAGACCATGTCAATAAGGAGCATTTTAAGGACCAGTGTGTGCATTTATCTTAGAGGAATAAAAGCCCTCAGTCATCAAAACTATTATTGGTAATAATAATTGCCATTTTTAAGTACCTCTTGATTAGCCATCATGAAGTGGAAAACTCTGCCAAGTTTTGATCAATGTGTACAAATGAGAGTATATACGGAGATGATAAGGTCTGCAGTCAGGGTGTACAGTTGGACACGTTGGGCAATGAAAGGGTAAGTGGAGGCAACTTACTGAGAATGAGTTACAGGGTGAAATGTACCAAGGAAAGGTGATGTGTCTCCTAAAACACACCAAAATAATGAGTATTTGAAAGTAGAGTAGCTCTGCTTGGATGGCAGTGTAGTCAGGTGGGAAGCCAAGAGAAGATTATATTCAATATGAAACTTTTTTGTCCAACATTTCAACTCATCCTTTAAGAAAAGATTGTTATGCTCGCCCAGGAGACATCAAGGCAAGTGGTCGGGTCACCTCAGGGCAAACTCCCTTCCAAGACTAAGACTCAGTGGGAATATATGATCTGATTGGTGACCATGTTCATAACCGATAAGGGGAAGTGAGGGAAAAACAGCAATGAAGTTGCGAGATAAGCCCTACAACAATAGACTCCTGTGAACCCAGGTGGAGACCTGGTTGACCAGAAGTGTGGCAAGACCAGGGGACTCTTGGGCCCAGAGTCAGTGACGTAGCCACAGAGAACTAGATTGGAGAATGAAACATCCAGCTGATAAGAAGAGAGGGCATATGCATAAGAACACCCACACTTGCAGATAATACCCACTTGACCTGGTTTCAATGACTGGATGACCAGAGCTCAACTAGAAGAAGAAAGAAGAGGATAAAAAGAGTAATCTGATACAATTAGATGAACTTGATCTATATATATGGATGCAGTAGCTCAAAAGAGGGAACAAATCTTTACAGCGAGGATCACTCCTACCCCCTCCATACACAAAGAAATATTGCCCGATCCTGGGCCAACCTCACTACTGTTGCCACGCTTGAGTCCATCCATGCTGCCCCTTGGCCAATACATCTAATTGGGGGGACTGCCTCTTTTTCTCTGACCCTCCACCTTACCAAACATGATATCCTTCTCCAGCGACTGGTCCCTCCTGACAATATGTCCAAAGTATGAGAGACGAAATTTGGCCATCTTGGCCTCCAACGAGCACTCTGGAAGCACTTCTTCCAAAATGGATCTATTGGTTCTTTTGGCAGCCCATGGCACTTTCAATATTCTCCTCCAACACCATAACTCAAAAGCATCAATTCTTCTACGGTCTTCCTTATTCACTGCCCAGCTTTCACAAGCGTATGAGGTTATTGAAAATACCATGGCTTGGGTCAGGAGCACCTTAGTCCTCAAGCTGACATCTTTGCTCTTCAACACTTTAAAAAGGTCTTGTGCAGCAGATTTGCCTAATGCAATATGTCGTTTGATTTCTTGACTGCTGCTTCTATAAGTGTTGATGGTTGAGCCAAGAAGAATGAAGTCCTTGACAACGTCAATCTTTTCTCCATTGATAAGAACGTTGTTTATCGGTGCAGTGGTGAGGATTTTTGTTTTCTTTACATTGAGATGCAATCCATACCGAAGGCTGTGGTCTCTGATCTTCATCAGTAAGTATTTTAAGTCCTCTTCACTTTCAGCAAGCAAGATTGCATCATCTGCATATCGAAGAGCTTTAATGAGTTTTCCTCCAATCCTGATGCCACGTTTTTCTTCATATAACCCAAAATCTCAGGTTATTTGCTCAGCATATAAGTTGAATAATTATGGCAAAATAATACAACTCTGTTGTACACCTTTCTTAATTTTAAACCATTCAGTGTTCCCATGTTCTATTTGAACAACTGTCTCTTGGTCCATGAACAGATTCCTCATGAGCACAATTAAGTGTTCCGGAATACTCATATCTCACAATGTTGTCCATAGCTTGTCATGAGCCCCACAACTGAAAGCCTTTGCATAGTCAATAAAGCACAGGTAAACATCTTTCTGATATTCTCTGCTTTCAGCCAAGATCCATCGGATATCAACAATGATATCCCTCATTCCACGTCCTCGTCTGTATCTGGCTTGAACTTATGGAAGTTGTCTGTCAATGTATGTTTGTAGCTGTTTCTGTATTACCTTTAGTAAAACTTTACAATATCAAAGATATTGACCAATGATTTCCACATTCCATTGGGTCACCTCTCTTTGGAATGGGAACAAATATGGATGTCTTCCAATCAATTGGCCAGATAGTTGTCTTCCAAATTTCTTGGCATAGATGAGTGAGTGCCTCCTGTGCCACCTCATTTTCTTGAAAGATTTCAATTTTGATTCCATCAATTCCTAGTGTCTAGTTCTTTGCCAAATCCTTCAGTACCATTGGCTCTTGATCATATGCTATCTCTTGAAATGGTTGAACATTAACCATTTCCTTTTGGTACAGTGACTCTGTGCTCTTTCCACCTTCTTTTGATGCTTTCTGCATCATTCAATAATTTGCACAGAGAATATTTCAATAGCAAAAGTCGAGGCTTGTTCTTCTCTGTAGGTGCCTTGAATATTATCCTATCACAGACAGTGTTGTACCTCATGACTGATCTGGATACGTTCTTTTTGACAATGAATCAACACCATTCCTCTTCAATTTGTCATTCCCAGTCGAGTAAGAATAAACCATGTGGTTGTCAGATTCAGAATGGCTAATACCAGTCCATTTCAGCTCATTGAAGCCTAACATATCAGTGTTTAAGCGTACCATTTCATTTTTTACAATTTCCAATTTTCCCAGATTCATACTTCGTCCATTCCATATTCTGATTATTAATGGATGTTTACACCTGTTTCTCTTCATTTTGAATTGTGCCCCATCAGCAAATGAAGGTCCTGGGCTTTACTCCCACGGGCTTTACTCCATTCGCATCATCACAGTAAATTGTACTTTGAGAAGGCAGCTCTTCCCCAGTTGCATTTTGAGTACCTTCCAACCTGACGGGCTCATTTTCTGGCACTATGTCTGAGTGTTTCTCTGCTATTCACAAGGTTTTCAGTGAATAAGTATTAGGAAGTAGTTGGTCTCTCCTTCTTCCTAGTCTATCTTCATCTGGAAGTTCATCTGAAAGCTGTGGGTGACCCTGTTGGTATTTAAAATATCCATGACATAGAATCACAGCAGCTCACAAGCCACCACAGTATGACAAACTTGACAGACGAGTGGTGGCCAGTGTACCATATGCTACACAAACCATATGGTTCCCACCAACCAACGCCAACAGCTCAGACAGATCTTAAACCCCTTGAGAACTGGTGTTCTTTACTGTAAGATAGGAATGTACTTATACTACAGAATTAGTGTACCAGTGTACCATATGCTACAGTAATTCTGTAGCATAAATATATTCCTATCTTACAGTTAAGAACACCAATTGTCAAGGGGTTTAAGATCTGTCTGAGCTGTTGGCTTTGGTTGATGGGAGCTGTGCTGAATTTAAGAAATATTCCAAAGCTCGTGCATTTTCCTCTATGTTCACTCCCTCAAATCTGTGTGAAAGACTTGAGCAGAGGAAACTAGGGTTTTGAAGAGCAAATTTTAAAAGAGTAGTGTTAGTTCAGGCAGACGGATCTACAGCCATCCCAAGGTTATGTCCATCATGTGGGGCTGCCCAGGAGTGGCATGGATGGCCACAGAGGCTGCAACATCTGCATAGTAGAAGGATCCAGGTCGAAGCTTGAGGTCTTACACAATCAGGATTTCACCTATGAGGGAGCTTAGATGAGTAACCAGCCTATCAGCCAGCCTCTGAGAGTCAAGACCACAAGTGTCCCTGAGACTGGACAGTCTTCCTGTGCCACTCGTATGAAGACATGTGCTGCTCACACATTGGCCAATTCAATTGCCCTCAGAGAATTTGAGGCACATACTAAGGAGAGGAACCCAATGACTTTTAGGTTCAAGGACACATGTCTAAGAAGAACTAACTCTATTGGTATGGAAATTCCTGAAATAGTAAAGAGAACAGGCAAATGGAAGTCGATGAGAACAAGGCATGATATTGACAAACTCAACCCTAAGTTAGAGCATGTGTCAGAAAGGCCCGAAGTCACCTCAGCCTGATATGGGCAGCTCCAGGTGCCCGCCATCTAAGACTAGTTTGGGCAGCATTTTACAATGTGGTAGTAGATGGTACTTGAACAGAAGAATCAGAGCTTGGGCTGGGTTGAGACTTAGCCTTACTGTGTAACCCCCAGTAGTCTCTTAACCTCTCTGTTCACATTATTATTTTAAGTTTACAACATTTAAAAGAATCTGGAAAACATGAGCATTGTGGATTATTTGCCCCAAACCAGGCCAGGCAGGGGGCTGTGTGTGGGGGTTGGTTACTCCGAACTTAAAACCGTTCTTGGCACTGATTGCTGGCCCCAAAACAAAGCCAGCTGTATCCTGGACAGCATTGTCCTCAGGCAACACAGACTGTTTTTGCCCTCCCTGGAGGCTGTCTGTGATGTCTTCAAACAGGAAGACCACCCACAGGCAAACCCAGGGCACCACCCCCTGCCCCAGGCCCTGGAATCACCCCCATCCTCACCACCTGCTTCAAAGTGGCTTATCAGATGGCAAGGAGCCAGTTAATAGTCATTTATTAGCTATTAGTGGAAGTGTCCAGGGAGCAGATAAACATTTGAGGGGGTTGCAAATAGTTTGTGTAGTTGACTGTCATTTGCACCCCTCTCAAATGCCTGAAAGAATTGGTTTCATGTTACAAGGTGTTCAAATGGCGGTTTTTTGGGAAGGGTGTCTTTGGAAGTGCTGGGCCTGGCAGTCTAGATCCACACCACAGATTATAGCAACTCCCTGAGCATTGTATTTTCTCTGTTAACTCTGTCTAGGGGTGAAGAGAAACTTCCAAGACTGGAGCTCCCTAAAGCATTTCCTGTACTTTGTAATCTCAGATCTCAATTTTAGATTGAAATGCCTTGGCAGAATGGATGGCTCTGTGTTTTTTCACCAGACCTGGGGATATGGGATAAGCAACTTCTGCCTTTGTCTTTCCAGTGAAGCCAACATTCAGAACTGGGCTGACTAGAGTCCCCAGAGATTCTGAGCAGCTTGTTTTGGGGTCAAGGACTAGCTGCTTTAGCACAGTGTTAGCTGAGTGCCTAGGAGAGCTTGGTTTCTTACTGTCATGTTCAGTAAGTACCTTAATTTCTTTGTTGCCCACTACCTTATTGGCCATAAGGGATGCTTAAGGGATCAAGGTCAGATGGAAGCTACAGAAGCTTGAAATGTGAACCACCCTCAGGGGCCTCATTGTTGTGATGGAGACCTTATCTCTGATAAGGCTGTCAATAATCAAAGGGCATTTGCAAAATGCCAACAGGTTTCATAGAGAATAAACAGCTGTCAGTCCTGGTGTCAAGTCCTGGTGTGGTGCTGTGGGATAAAGCACTGGACTGCAAGGTCAATTTGAACCCCAAGGTTGGTGGTTCAAATTCACTAGTTGCTCCTTGGAAACAGTATGCTGGATCACTCTGAGTCAGTACTGACTCAATGGCACTTAACAACAGGGCTTGGTCAAGGGAGAGGAAAGGGACTGGGGAGACTTCATTGCAGAGATTTGACTTGAGAGAGGACTTCAAGGGCAGCCAAGTTCAGGTCAAGGTGAGAGAAGGTATTCTATAAGAGAAAGATGGTATGGTCAGAGTCTCAGCAGAAGGCATCAACAAAGGACGCCAAAGGATGAGTTTATCTGCCCTTGCCATCAAGTTGGTTCCAACTCATGGTGACACCTACAACAAAATGTTTCCTGGTCTTGTGCCATCTTCACAACAATTGGTTTGCTCAAGTCCCCTGTTGCAGCCACTAGATGTTTTGAATGCCTTCCAATCTAGCAGGCTCATCTTCCAGCACTATATCAGACAATGTACTGTGGTGATTCATGGCTAATTTTCAGAAATATATCACCAAGTCTTTCTTCCTAGTGTTAGCCTGGAAGCTCTGCTGAAACAGGGCCACTAGGAGAGACTTTACCAGTATAAGCCACCCTACCATAACAAACTGATGGACAGGTGGCCATTATTGGCCCTAAAAGGAGCTATGAATGTTAACAAAGCAGTTTATAGTGAGATTGTGGAAGGCTTCACTCTTCAGTGAAGAGGTCAGGGGCTGAAAACAGGGACTACATATAGGTAGAAGCTGGCAGAATCCAGTTAAGAAGTGTGCTGCTCCAAAACAGCTGAAATCCACCAAAGCCATTGCAGAGACCCCCAGAGGGAAAGTTCACTGGACTAAGTGAGAAAAATCAGTAAGACCCAGGACTGTAGGTATAGCCAGACTCTGAGAACTGGCCAAACAAAATATTTTTGCCAGAAAGAAGCCAGTCCTAAAGAGGGAAAAGCATGCTTAACATGCTTTGTTTGAATTTGGGGGCAAAGCATTTAAAGAAGTCACAGCAAGTAGCTGGAAATGCAAAACAGGAGGTGGAAAGGCTGTGTGTGTCTCTGTATTCTTCTTTACATCCCTAACTGGATCAGTAGCACTTAAAAGCAGTGATAATGTCCTGTGGCAGAAAGTCAGTTTGCATGCTGATATGATGCTAGAAGCTATGCTACTGGCATTTCAACACCAGTACAGCCATCATGGTGGACAGGTTTCAGCAGAGCTTCCAGACTAAGACAGACTAAGAATGATGTGGTAGAAAACATGAAAGTGTTTACTACCAATTAGTAAATAAGCCTATGGACACTTACCTAATGGGTTCTCTGTCCCTACCAGGAACTGTAAATTTGAAAAGAGGCTTTAATTCTGTTGTTGTTGTTGTCAGGTGTCATCGAGTCAGAATCGACTCATAGTGACCCCATGCACAGCAGAACGAAACAATGTCTGATCCTGGGCCAACCTCACTACTGCTGCCATACTTGACGCCATCAATGATGTCACCTGGCTGATCCATCTCGTTGGGGGTCTTCCTCCTTTTCTCTGACCCTCCATCTTACCCAGCATGACATCCTTCTCCAGCGACTGTCCCCTCCTGACAATATGTCCAAAGTATGAGAGACGAAGCTTAGCCTCCAAGGAGCACTCTGGCTGCAGTTCTTCCAAAACAGATCTATTGGTTCTTTTGGCAGTCCATGGCACTTTTAGTATTCTCCTCCACCACCACAATTCAAAGGCATCAATTCTTCTAAGGTCTTCCTTATTCACTGTCCAGCTTTTGCATCCATATGAGGTTATTGAAAATACCATGGCTTGGGTCAGGTGCACCTTAGTCCTCAAGCTGACATCTCTGCTCCTCAACACTTTAAAAAGTTCCTGTGCAGCAAATTTGCTTAATGCAATACGCGTTTGATCTCTTGACTGCTGCTTCCGCAAGTGTTGACAGTTTATCCAAGAAGAATGAAGTCCTTGACAACTTCAATTGATTCTGTAGGTAAGTGCTATTTGGCTGGGAGAGAGACAGAATATTTGATGTGGTGAAAAATGTGTAATTGTACATTTCAGATTCGTAAGTAAGCACAAGTAAGCCCTTACTAAGCAATCTGCTTGACAGCAGCTCTCTATGGATTTATGTAATAAATCATTGTTGTTGTTGTTAAGTGCTCTCAAGTTGGTTCAGTTCTGACTCACAACAACCCTACAGAGGGTTTCCAAGAAGCAGCTGGTGGGTTTGAACAGCCGACTTTCCCATTAGCAGTCCAGCGCTGATCCTACAATGCCACACTGTTCTTTTTGCTAAGTGCTGTCGAATTAGTTCCAATTCATAGTGACCCTGTATTCCAAGGAGCTTCTGAGGGTTTGAACTGTCGACCTTGTGGCTCGAAGAGTTTTTGGAGGGCATGCTCTTATCACAAGTGGGATTATGGTTGTGTCCAATTTTGTGGCCCAGAAATTGAAGTTCAGAGAAATTAAGAAGTTTATTCTAGGCCACTGTGGTGTAGTGAATTATTTAATGTCTCTTTTAGCTATATTATTGTTGTTAAGTGTGTCCAGTTGGTTCTGACTCATAACGATCCTGTATGGGATTTCCATGGAGTAGCTGATGGGTTTGAACTACCGACCTTCTGGTTCGCAGTCCAGTCCAGTGCTGATCCTACAGCACCACACCAGGAGTCATCGTTTAGCCATCATCTTTGTAAACTCCCATCGCACAACTTTTTCCTGATGGGTTTGGGTAAGAAAAGGTGGTGAAGATGCTGATGAATTACAATCAGCTGGGAGTGATTGTTAAGAGGACTAATTGTGATTGGTCAATTTTGACATCCTCTGCTGAGTATAAACTGAGACATCTCAGATGCAGACTGGGGGAATTTCACTACCAGCAAGGAAGAACCTGGTGTAGACTGTGCTCTTTGGCCCCTGTGATCCTTGTGCATTGAACCACCTTGACCCAGGGGAAAAGTTGTGACACCAGGGAAGTGGCAGAGGAGCAGCAGCAGAACCAAGAGCCAGAGCACAGACAGAGACATGGCTTCCCAGCCCACAGAGCCAGTAAAACTGAGTGACTTTGGGCAGGGGGCTGCTCTTGCAGAGTGGGGTGCCTCCAGGCACTTAATTGGGGGAGCTAAAGCCAAATACCATTCAGCTGAGTTTTATGATGGAGTAGTACTCACTTTGGGCATTTATCAGCAGCCCAAAGAGAACTTTCTAATATTGCCAGAAAAAGAGAGGCCAATTTATGGGCAGGGCTTAGGAGAGGCTGTTCTGACTGGAAAAACTGTGCCTTGAAAATTTCTGATCTTGAACTGTAATCTGTTGACTTCCCTAATAACCCCGTAACTGTGAATATGTGTCTGAGTTCTGTGTGGCCATTGCAATGAATTGTTGAGCCCAGTTGAGTAGAGACTGCTGTGGGAAGGATGGTTAGTATAATTTTATGCAGCCATCAAACACCCCTCTACCAACCATACACAAATCCATTACCATGAAGTCAATTCTGACTTATGACAGAGTAGAACTGCTCCACAGAGTTTTCTTGGCTGTGATCTTTATGGATAACAGATTGCCAAAACTCTCCTACAGTATTGCTGGATATGTTTAAACCACCAGTCAACTTGTACATTTGTAGTTGAGTGTAAACCATTGGTGTCATAGCTTGTAAATAGCTGAACTGAAATTTGAACTTGGATCTGTCTGGCTAAGGTCAGGTCTTGTTCGTTTCACCTCACATACTCTCTCACCTTATGTTAATTTCTTCATGTAAAGACTTTGCTTCTCTATAACTAATTCAATGTCTGGAGCACAGTGGTCAGTTTTTTGATGCATGTTAAATATAAACCTTTCTGCAACCAAATTTCTTACAAATAAATACCAAAATGCTATTAATACACTAATTTAAAAAGTGGAACAAACACAAAGCAAAAAACTTTAGTCCCTTTTCTTTAGATCTATACAGATTGCTGTTGTTAAGTGCTGTCGAGTCATTTCTGACCCATAGTGACCCTGTAAAGGGTTTCTGAGGAGCAGCTGGCAAGCTTGACCCACCAACCTCCTGTGGGTCAAACCAACTTTGCAGTCCAGTGTATTAAATCACAGCACCACACCAGGATTAAAGATATGAAATTAATCACCATTTTGTTAAATTAAAAATAATACCCAGTTTTTGTTTTGTTTTGGCAAAGCAAACTTCTGAAAGGTGGAGTCAATATAATGTATCTTTCCTTCTATTGTTGTTAAGTGCCACTGAATCCGTTCTGACTCCTGACCCTGTATTGTTTCTGAGGCGCAATTGGTGAGTTTAAACTGCCAACCTTGTGGTTTGCAGTCCAGAGCTGATCCTACAGCACCACATCAGGAGCTGTCTTCGTTGATTTGAATCAAAGAAAGTGCTCTTAAGTTGAAAGAAAAGGTAGTATATGAGAGTATATTATAATACGTCTTTATTACTGACTACTTTCTTGCTCTTTCTTCAATAATCAATTGCTAAACAAGAAACAGACAGTCTTCACTAATTTACTGGAGGAAAAAGAGCATTTTCTGTCAAGTTACATTTCTCTTCTATTCAAGGAATTTCAGCCCACCAGAGAGAAACCCTAGGCAAAGGTGCTGACTGGTAGCTTGGTGAAGCCATTGTTTCTAGTCCATGTGCTGTTCCTTGGAAACCCTGTACAGGGTCGCTATGAGTCGGAGCCGACTCGATGGCACTTAGCAATAACAAGCCTCATCATAAAAGTCTCTATGAACATCCCTAGAGTTCTCAAACAAATTAAGTTAAGCTTTAAAGAAATGGAAAGGCATTACTTTTCTACTTTGTTTTATTTCATTTTAAAATCAAAACGATAAAGTTCTTTTTACGTAGTTGTTAGAGTTTTATGCCTTCGAGGGCCAGAATAGAACAACAAACAAAACCAGGGGGAAAACAATGAAAAATGTTGGTTTATATAATTAGATTTACAAGCTAGTGAGAAAATGGTTAGATGTCTTGGTATAGGATAAGCACTGGACTGCTAACTTCATAGCCACTCCTTGGAAAATGTAGCTATGAGTTGGAACTGATTTAACAGCCTTTGGGATAATGCATTGGACCTTGAGGTTGGTTTGAACCACAAGGTAATGTGTTTCAAATTCACCAGCCGCTTCTCGGAAACCCTACGCAGGGTCACTATGAGTTGGAACCAACTCAATGGCATTTAAGAACAACACACTCATATATTAAATTATAGTAGTTCATTAAGAATTTCATATTGCTTCTCAGATTAGAAAAAAATTAATAATTGATTTTGCTGCTCAAATCTGCTTTGCAATCCTCAATCCAAGAAGGCAAAATCAGACTGAGCATGTGCAGGCCAATATTGCCACTCTGCCCTCCGGTGGTGGTCTATTTTTGATGTCTTTGCATTGATACCAGGGACAAGGCCGCTGGTAGTCTGTGAGACTCTCGCAGGCAGTCTGATGGTTCTACAAGAAGGAGGTCATTGCAGAGAAGTCTTATAGCCTGAATTTAATGCAGGAATAGAGTGGAAGAATATTGACAATCAAGATCACTGCTAGAAGAGACTGAGGAGAAACTGAGGCATCAGACGCTAAGAAGAGCTAAGGTACAGACTTGTCATTTTCAAGGGAAGAACTAATGTGTGTAGAAAATATTTCAGGACAACTGTACACTCTGGTTGCAATTTAGCATTGGGCTTCTAATGTTATTCTCATAAGAAGTTATGGAATTTCCTAAAACCATTTTTTTTTATTGTGGTAAACTATATGTAGCATTAAAATGGCCATATTAAAGTGTACAAATTAGTGACATTAATTACATTCACAATATTGTGCAGCCATCATCCGTATTTCCAAAACGTTTCCATCGCATCAAACTCTGTCATCAGTAAGCAATAACTTTGTACCCCCTCTCCCCCAGTCCATCAACATTTAGTAGATGTGGAAACCAAGGTTTGGAGACTTTCAGTAACTTGTCCAAAGTCAGGTGGCTGGGTAGAGCCAGGATTCAGATCCAGACTTGACTTCACTCGCACCTGAGCACTTAACTGCTAACTACATTGTAAGCTTCACTGGTTTCATTCATAGTTTACATGTCTTTCCCCTACGATATTGGGAGTTCCTTGAGGAAAGGATGTTGCTGTTGTTGTTAAGTACCGTGGAGTCGGTTCCAACTCATAGTGACCCTGTACAGGGTTTCTGAGGCTATAAATCTTTACAGGAGCAGAACGCCTCATCTTTCTCCTGCAGAACCACTGGTAGTTTTGAACTGCTGACCTTGAAGTTTGCAGCCTGATTTGTAACCACTACGCTACCAGAGCTCCTTTGAGGATAGGATAAAACTGCCTTAGTTAAGCACAAAAGAAAGGAAGGAAGGGAGACAGAGAAGCAGGGATGGAAGAAACAGAAAAAGATAGAAAATGAAAATTGTTATAACATGGTGGATGGTTGTTGCTGTTAGGTGCCATCAAGTTGGTACCGATTCCTAGTGACCCTATGCAAAGCAGAACGAAACACTGCCTGGTCCTGGGCCAACCTCACAATTGCTGCTACGCTCGTGCCCATTGATGCTGCTACTTTGCCAATCCATCTCGCTGGGGGTCTTCCTCTTTTTCTCTGACCCTCCACCTTACCAAACATGATATCCTTCTCCAGTGACTGGTCCCTCCTGACAATATGTCCGAAGTATAAGAGACGAAGTTTGGCCATCCTGGCCTCCAAGGAGCACTCTAGCTGCACTTCTTCCAGTTCATATCTGTTTGTTCTTTTTGTAGCCTGTGGTACTTTCAGTATTCTCCTCTAACACCATAACTCAAAAGCATCAATTCTTCTATGGTCTTCCTTATTGACTGTCCAGGTTTCATATACATTTGAGGTTGTTGAAAATACTATGGCTTGGGTCAGGCACACCTTAGTCCTCAAGCTGACATCTTTGCTCTTCAACACTTTAAAAAGGTCTTGTGTAGCAGATTTGCCTCATGCAATATGTCATCTGATTTCTTGATTACTGTTTCTGTGAGTGTTGATAGCTGATCCAAGAAGAATGAAGTCCTTGACAACTTCAATCTTTTCTCCATTGATAAGAATGTTGTTTATTGGTCCACTGGTAAGAATTTTTGTTTTCCTTACATTGAGATGCAATCCATACCAAAAGCTGTGCTCTTTGATCTTCATCAGTAAATGCTTTAAGTCCTCTTCACTTTCAGCAAGCAAGATTGTATCATCTGTATATTGCAGGTTGTTAATGAGTCTTCCTCCAATTCTGATGCCACGTTTTTCTTCATATAACCGAGCTTCTTGGATTATTTGCTCAGCATACAGGTTGAATAAGTATGGTGAAAGAACACAACCCTGTTGCACCCTTTTCTTAATTTTCTAAACCATTCAGTGTTTCCATGTTCTGTTTGAACAACTGCCTCTTGGTCCAGTTACAGATTCCTCATGAGCACAATTAAGTATTCAGGAATACTCACACTTCACAATGTTGTTCATAGTTTGTCATGATCCACCCAATTGAAAGCCTTTGCATACTCAATAAAGAACAGGTAAACATCTTTCTGGTATTCTCTGCTTTCAGCCAAGATCCATCAGACATCAGCAATGATATCCCTCATTTGTAAAAGCCCCAAATTGGTAGCTTTGCATTAAGGACATTTTTAATTCTCTGTTTACACTGGTTTTATATTTTTACATTTATATTAGGTGTACATATGTATAGAAATTGGAAATAAACTTTAATTTTATCCTTAATAAACTAAGCTAGACCTGATTTCCAATTCTAGCTCTAGCTGAAGCTTGGCCATGAGATTTGGGCAAGCCACTACATTATTCTAGGCCTGTGTTTCTTCATTGTTCAAATGGAGGGTTTGGCACATTAATATTAAGGTTCTTTTCTTCTCTAGAATTTTCTGCAATGACTGCCTCTTACTTCATCAGCCTATCTAATCCTCAGTGTATCTTAAATAGTCATATGACAATTTATCTCCAAGGGTATGGGCATTTCAAAACCATCAGCATCCAAGAGATTCCAAAGAACAGTAGGGGATAAGGGAGGAAGTCATGTGATGCCCTTGTAAACTTATCTAATTTTCTCCCCTCTTATTGAAGGAGTCCTGGTGTGGCACTGTAAGATAAGCACTGGACTGATTATCTGCAAGGTGTTTGGTTCAAACCCACCAGCTGCTCCTTGGAAACCTTATGCATGGTCACTATGAGTCAGAACTGACACAGTGCAAAACAACAACAACAACTACAAGGAAGTAAGAAGTCTAAGCTGCACTGAAATCACCAGCAAAAAAAAAGTTTTAGGAATTGATGTAATGTAAGTTGAAATGTAATGCAACAAATTGATGCAGCACTGAAGGCACTCATTTATGCCAAAACATTTGGAAGACATCTACCTAGCCAGCTAATTGGAAGAGATCCATAACTGTTCTCATTCTAAAGAAAAGTGACCCATGGGATGTGGAAATCATGAAAAGTATCATTAAAATCAATGCAAGTCAAATTTAGCTGAAGATAATTGAAAACTGGTTGTAGTAGTACATCAACAGGGAGTTGCCAGAAATTCAAGCCAAATTCAGAAGGACATGGAACTAGGGGTATCATTACTGACATGAGGATGTGGAATGAGGGATATTATTGCTGTCATCAAATGGATCTTGGTTGAAAGCAGAGATTACCAGAAAGATGTTTATTTGTGCTTTATTGACTATGCAAAGACATTCAAATACGTGGATCATAACTAACTATGGATAATTTGGGGAAGAATGGGTATTCCAGAACACTTAATTGTGCTCATGAGAAACCTGTACATAGATCATGAGGCAGTCATTTAAACAGAACAAGGAGATACTGAATGGTTTAAAATCAGGAAAGGTGTGTACCAGGGTTGTATCCTTTCACTATACTTACTCCATCTATATACTGAGAAAATAATATGAAGAAGAATGTGGTATCAAGATGGGAGGAAGACTCATTAGCAACCTGCAATATGCAGATGACACAACCTTACTTGCTGGAAGGACTTAAAATACTTACTGATGAGGATTAAAGATCCCAGAAAAGACTGACATTGTCAAAGGCTTTATTTTGCTTGGGTCAACAGTCAATATTTACTTAAATAGCAGTCAAGAAATCAAAAGATATATTGCATTAAACAAATCTGCTGCATAAGATCTCTTTAAAGTATTCAAGAGCAAAAATATCAGCTTGAGAACTAAGGTGCTCCTGACACAAGCCATGTTATTTTCAATCACTTCATATGCAAGTGAAAGTTGGACAATAAATAAGGAAGACCATAGAAGAATCAATGCATTTAAATTATGGTTTCGGGAAAAATATCGAAAGTGCTGCAGACTGCCAGAAGGAAAAACATATCTATCTTGAAAGAAGTACAGTCAGAATGGTCCTTAGGAGCAAGGATGATGAGACTTTTTTTTCTCATTCTTTGGACATGTCAGGAGGGACCAGTATCTGAAGAAGGATATCCTGCTTAGTATAGTAGAGGGTCAATGAAAAAGAGGAAGCTCCCCAACCAAATGCATAGACACAGTTGTAACAATAATGGGCTCAAAACATAACAATTATGAGGGTGACCCAGGACCTGGAAGTGTTTGATTTTATTGTGCATAGGATCTCTATGATTCAGAAATCACTGGATGACACCTTAACAACAGCAACACCCCACTGCAACCCAGAATCAACAGCATGCATCTTTGTTCTGATCCTCTTATTTTTTTTAATTCTAAGATCAAATTATTTATTTTTATTTGTTTTTAATTCTAAGATCAAATTAAAATAGTTTGTCATTGGGAAATGCTGAGTAATAAACATATTCACTTCTGCTATTGAGACATATTTGTGTTCTTGTACAGTTGTGATGTCAAGTCAGTGGTGTGCTAGAGCCACATTACAACACATGGCTATTAATTTTTAAGAAATTTATTTTTTGAACATTTTATTGGACTTTAGGTGAATGTTTATACATCAAACCAGTTTTCCATTTGATAATTCATACACAAACTGTTCCATGACATTGGTACCTCCAACGCCCATTTGAGGTTGGCACAGGACTGGGCAGTGTTTTGTTCTGTTGTGCGTAAGGTCGCTATGAGTCAGAACCAAGTTGATGGCACCTAACAACAACAGCTGGTAGCGTAGTGGCTACGAATCAGGCTGCGAACCACAAGGTCAGCAGTTAGAAACTACCAGCTGCTCCGCGGGAGAAAGATGAGGCATTATGCTCCTGTAAAGATTAACAGCCTTGGAAACCCCGTGCAGGGTCGCTATGAGTCGGAACTGACTCCACGGCACATAACAACAACAGCACACCTATTTATACGTACCTACTTATGAATCCACTTACAAAAGGACAAATATAATAGACAGTTAAAATATGTTTGCATACACAGGCCTAGTCATGTCTTAGTTCTTCTATCTAAGATATATATCTAAGAATGAATTGCTGGTTCATATGGTATTTCTACTTCTAACTTTTTAAGAAAGTCTCATCCCATTTTCCATAGTGGATATACCATTTACATTCCCACTAGCAGTGTGGAAGAGTTCCAATCTTCCCACAACTGCACCAGATCATTCTTTTCACTGCCCTCCCACTTCTCAACTGGATTCATTAATTCACTGCAGTGACAATACAGAACTCAGTCACCATACTCACAGTTACAGCGCTTATTAGGGAAGTTATCAGGTTACAATAGAGGATCCGAAAATGCTCAGGACACAGTTGTCCCAGTCAATTGCTAATAAATGCTCACAGAACATACCACTCCATCATCAACCTCATTCTGAAGATGTTTCACTCTAGCTCCGTGGGTCAGCAAACCTAAGTCTTCCAACTAATTGCCTGCTATCATCCCACTCCACAAGCAAACCTCCTGGCCAAAGTCATTCAGCTGTACTTGCTCTGTGGACTGGGAAGCCCACTGCTCTGTCTCATACTCTGGTTCTTGGCTCTGCTGCTGCTACTGTTCTGCCATTCTTCCATTGTCACAGCTTTTTGTCCTTGAGTCAAAGGGGCTCAATGTACTAGGACCTCAGGGTCCAAAGGATGTACTCCACTTTTAGCTCTTCTTTGATGGTAGTCTACCTCTGAGATGGCTTGTTTTAAACCTATTTTAAAAGTATAGAGTTCAAAGTGTTCACAATTACAATGAACTATGATAACATTCACGGCTGAATCATATCAACCTATCAGGTCTTCTCCCAGCTACTTCTTACCCAGATCTATCTGGATAATAGTTGTTTGATGGAAGTTACAAAGGCTAAGGCTAGAAGAGACATATTAGATAACTCACTGCACCACACTAGTGATCTCTATGTCTGCTAGCTACCCGGATTTCTTTGGTGAGAGGTCTGTTTATGTCCTCTACCAATATCTTAATGGGAATTGCTTGTCTTTTTCTTGTTGACGTATTGGAGTTTTCAACAATTTTCAGAGATTAGTCCCTTGTCAGAGATGCTGTTGTCAAATTTTTTCCCAGTTTGTTGTTGTTAGGTGCCACTGAGTCCATTCCAATTCACAGTGACCATATGTACCATAGAATGAAATGTTGCCTGGTCCTGTACCATCCTAACAATTGTTCCTATGTTTGAACCCATTGTGTTAATCCAGCTCAGTGAGGATTTTTTTTTGCTGACCCTCTACTTTACCAAGCATGATGTCCTTCTCCAGGGACAAATCCCTCCTGACAACAAGTCCAAAATAGTAGGACTATGTCTCACCATTCTTGCTGCTAAGAAACATTCTAGTTGCACTTCTTCCAACACAGATTTCATTCTTGTGGCAATCCACGGTGAATTTAATATTCTTCACCAACATAATTCAAAGATAACTTCTTTATTCATTATCCAGCTTTTGGATGCATATGAGGTGATTGAAATGAATCCATGGCTTGGGTGAGGTGCACCCTAGTCTTCAGAGTGACATTTTTTATTTTAACTACTTTAAAGAGATCTTTTACAGTAGATTTGTATAATGTAATACTCATTTGATTTCCTGACTGCTGCTTCAGCAGGTGATGATTGTGGATCCAAATAAAATCAAATCCTTACCAACTTCAGCCTTATCTTCGTTTATCATGATGTTACTTCTGGGGCCATTTGTGAGGATTTTTGCTTTCTTTATGTTGAAGGCTGTATTCTTTGATATTCATTAAGTGCTTCAAGTCCTCTTTACTTTTAGCAAGACAGGTTGATTGATCTGCATATTGCAGGTTGTTAGTGAGTTTTTCTCCAATTCTGTCTGTATGTACCCTTTTTCAATTTTCCAGGAATTTTGCAAGATAGCTAGCTGTTAGTTGCTGTGGAATCAACCCCATGTACAGTGGAACAAAATATTGCCTGGCCTTGTGCCATCTTCATGATCATTCGTGTGCTCAAGTTTGTTGTGGTGGTCACTGTTGCTTCTGAGGGCCTTCTACCCTAGGATCTCATCTTCCAGCACCATATGGAAAATATTCTGTAGGGATCCAGAGGGTTTTCATTGACTGGCTTTCCAAAGCAGATCACAGACAGGTCTGTCTTAGTTTAGAACGTCCACTGAAACCTGTCTTCCAATGGTGGCACTACTAATATTTGAAATTGTTTTGTAGAATATAATTTTCACTATGACTCAGTGATGTTAGCTATTTAGTACTTTTTTTTCATGAAATAGATGACACAGGTTTCTTTTATATCTAAAATCTGACTTGAATTATTATCTCTTACCTGCTCTTAAAACAAAAGTACACATTTTAATTATGAGATAAAAGAGAGTCACGTCGGAGAGAGCATGTACAGATGGTTTTCAATAGGAATTGCAATTCAGAGATAAGAGAGAAAAAGAGAAAATGTCATCTCTGATATTTTAAGTTCTTTTAAACCTGGAAAACACTCTTTTCATTGAATTTTTTATGGTTTGTCAAACAATTATCTTTTCAAATGACCAGAAGAAGGTGAAGAAACTAAACAGAAACAAAAACTTCAGGAGGAAATTGAAGGAATGGAAAAAGATGTTAAAATATTAGAACTAATATACCATTATAATACAAAAGGTCAACTATAGAAGTTGGCTAAAGCTAGCCATCAATGTCTTCATAGGACTGAGGAAATGTCCCAATCTTAGTCGGATAAAGAACACCATTTTTCTGGAAAGATGGTTTGTAATTAAGGTCTAATCCATAATAGTGTCTCTGAAGCTGCCTAGCACTGTAGTCACTGTCATATGTGGCTATTTAAATTATTAGTTAAAATTAAATACATTATCTATAAGACACACACCTTAGATTCAAAGACTGAAATAAGTTGAAAGTAAAAGGATAGCAAAAGATGTACGTGCACAAAAGTAACCAATAGAAAGCTTGGGTCATTTTATTAATATCAGACAACACAGGCTCTAAGACAAGAAATACTGTTACAACTACAAGAATAAGCAAGCTGTTAGCCAGGAAGCCATCAAGGCAAGCAATCAAGTTCCTTCAGGACAAACTGCCTCTAAGACTGAAACTCAAAGGGAACACATGAGCAGGCATACAAGCTTGCTGATGACCACATTGGTCTACTGGTGAGTGGAAGAGGGGGAAGGGCAGCAATGAAGAAAGATATGGACTGAGTTCAACCATGGTCCATTGACTCCTGTTGATCTGGAGATGAGAGAGAGAGAAGAGGAAGGGCTGGTTGGTCCAAAGTGTGGTGAGACCTGGGGACACCTGAGCCCATGGACAAAGGCATAGCCACAGAGGGCTAGAGTTGAGAATGAAGCATCCAGCTGGTATGAAGTGAGGGGAGACGCACAATAACACCCTAACTTGCAGATAGTACCTATTTGACATAGCCTTGATGACTTGATAATCAGAATTCAACTAGAGGAAGATAAAAAATTAAATTAAAATTAAAAATGATTTTTGATAAAGGAAAACGAGGATAAATTGCTACAATTTGATGAACCTGTCCTATACTCATGGAGGTAGTCATTCTAAATACCAACAGAGAGGGAAGGAGTCTTCACATCAAGTATCAATGCTATCCCCTCTGTACACAGGGTAGATAGGGATGAACAACTTAGATATTGGCTGCCTAAGTATCTAAGGGGGAGATAAAGGCACGAAGTGACTGGCTTACAAGGTTTCAAGAAGGAATTTAGTTTAAGGGTGAGTGTGTGTGGGGGGGGGGCGGGGAAAGAGTCCTCACTGAATAGTTTTCATCTTGTCTAGATGGGTCTAGTTAAAAGAGATGGGGATAAGATTCTTATGATTCCATAGTGAGTAATTGTTATCATGACTCACTGTGACTGTCACAATTGTAAAGGTAGGAGTTTTGTATCGAAAACGGGGGAGTAGTTAATCTTACAGTCTGGAAACAGAGAATCCTAGGACCATCAAGGGAGAAGAGCACAAGTGGAATGCAGGACCTTATCCAGAGAAGCAGACACCAGAGATGGAGGCAAACATGGGGACATGGAGAAAGGGAGCAGCTGAGGACTCCAGATTCATGAAAAGAGAGGGACCAAGAGCTGGCGGCCAAGAGGTAGACTTTCAGAATATGCCCTTTGGTGGTGTAAATTATTATATGTGCCTGAGTGTTTAAAAAAAAAAAAAAAAAAGAGCTAAAATGAATAGTGAGAAATACTGTTAACTGATGATTCAAGGAGGGGATTATAATCATTATAATGAAACAAGGTGTATGATTTGTTGAATGTAAACCTGATGATCTGCCCTGTAAACTTTCACTCAATTCACAATGAAAACTTAAAAAAATATATACTGTTACAGTAAAAGTAGAACACTTCATCATGATAAAAGGTTAATATATTAGGAAGATATGGTGGTGATGGTTGTGTGCCATGGAGTCAGTTCTGACTCATTGCGACGCTGTACAAAGTTTCTGAGGCTGTAAATCTTTACAGGAGCAGAAAGCCTCATCTTTCTCTCATGGAACAGCTGGTAGTTTTGAACTGCTGACCTTGAGGCTAGCAGCCCGATTCGTAACCACTACGCTACCAGAGCTCCTAATTTTAAATATATATACACCTAACAATAGAGCTCTCAATATATAAGACAAACACTGACAAAATTAAAAGAGCAGTAGACGATTGAACAAGTATAAAGGGAGTTTTTTAGTTGATAGATCAACTAGACAGAAAATTAGCAAAAATATAGATTTGACAATACGTATTATTAACCATAAGGAGCTCTGGTAGCGTAGTGGTTACGAATCAGGCTGTGAACCCCAAGGTCAGCAGTTCGAAACTACCAGCTGTTCCGCGGGAAAAAGAGGAGACTTTTTGCTCCCTTAAAGATTTACAGCCTCGGAAACCCTGTACAGGGTCACTATGAGTCCGAACAGACTCCACGGCACATAACAACAACAACAGCTATTAACCAAATTGACCTAAGTGATATATCTTTCAAAACCGTGGAAAATTCAATAAGTTAAAAACTCAGATCTCAGTAGTTGTTCTGTATGTTTCTAGGATGCTCTCAAACCCTATGAGATAGATGTGTTTTTAGAATACCTATTAACAGTACTTATCACATGAACTTAGAAATGACTATGTTATTAGAAGACTGTAAGTCTTTAGAACATTTTTAAATGTTTTTCTGAACTTAGATGTAGAAGTATGGGATGTATTGAAGAAGGTAAATTATCTTGGAGTTGACTTTGACCTAGCATGTTGTAACTAAGGAAAATATAACATAGTTAATCTTTGTAAACTAGCCTTGAGGCATAAATCAAACAACCTCCTGATTTCTAACCTTGCAAAGAAGATGCAGCACTCAGCTAATCTCTAGTCCTGGAGGAAAGGTTTAACATACTAGTCCTTGATGTCACACTAGCCCTTATGTGTGAAACCAAGGTGAGAGCTTCACATTGTTGTTGTTGTTGTTAAGTGCTGTTGAGCCGATTCCGACCCATAGTGACCCTGTATAGGGTTTCTAAAGAGCAGCTGGTGAGCTTGAACCACTGACCTTGCAGTTCAAACAACTTTGCAGTCCGACACATTAGCTCACAGCGCCCCACCAGGACTCCTGAATTCCTGCTCACTCACCTAAAGGAGGTAGTGGCAAAGGAGTCTTCTCTAAGTCTCTTATTCTCTCTGAACAGTCTATTGAGACTGCCTACCACCTTTGCTGCTGACCTCAGACCCTATCTACGACAGACCACCACCAAGTACAAGCTATAGTCAGCCTTTTCTCACAAGCAAGGCCACTCATAAAACATAAGAGCTTGAAGTCTAAATATTGGGAATCAAACTATTAAACTTTTTGTCCTATAGGGTTAATATGAGTAAGAATCGATTCGAAGGCAGTGGGTTTGGTTTGGTTTAAACACTAAACTGATATTGTAATTAGGATAGTTAATTCTGATTCCCTAGTTCTTTATTTTTCTTTTTTCTTTTGGTGGGTGAGAGAGGGGTAGGTAGGAATGATGAATGAGGGTTAGGATTAGGAGTATATATAAATCTAGGTCTAGGACTTCACTTAGTGTTAGGTGTATGGTTAGGACTAGTGTTAGTATTAAGGGTAAGGGTTGGGCAAGATCTAGGAGTAAGGCTTGATCAGCTTTCAGGGTTGCAGTTAAATTTATTTTTATTTATTCTTGAAATCTACTTGATTTCCTCTTCATTTAGGAGTTCTCTAACTTCATTATTCCCTCTTTTTACCTCATGGTATTTTTGTGTGTTATTGTTGTTTCAACTGTATCTCTGGTTCTCTATTTTCAGTCTGGTCTATTTTTCTTTGAATACTTCCATATCTGGGTTGAGTCTAGGTGATATTATCATGTATATAAGTCTCATGTTGTTGTCAACTATTCTTGGTTTTCTATCCAAAGAACTCCCTTTAGTATTTTTTGTATGGTTGATCTGTTTTTTTAAAAAAATCTTTTAATTTATGCTTATTTGAAAATTATTTTTTTCACCCTTATATTTGATTGACAATTTTGAAATCTTCATTAACCATTTTTTTCTCAGTCAGAGTTATAATTATATATGTCATTCCATTGTTTCTGCTGAGAAATCTGAGTTTAGTATTATTTGTTCTCCTTTGTAGGCAACTTTTCATTTTTCCTGAGCTGCTTTCAGAATATTTTCCTTGTCTTTGGTTTTAAAAGTTTCATTAGAATATGTCTTGATGTTTTTCTTTTGGGGTCTATCCTGTTTGGATAGTTCATTCAACTTTTTGAATGGATATCTTCTTTTCTTTCACAGTGTTAGCGATGTTTTATTCCAAAAATTCTAGGATAATATTCTCTATGTTTTTTTTGTGTGTGGGCACGTGGTTTTTTTTTTTTTTTTGTCTCTTCCAGAATTCCAATCTCGTGTAAGTTATTCCTCTTAATAGTTCCCCACATAGATTTTAGGCTTTATTCAGATTTTTTTAAAAATTGTTCTTCCAGCAGATGAATGTTGAGAAATTTTTTCTTCAAGCTCAGTAGTTCAGCCTTCCATTGATTCAATTCTACTTCTTTGCCCTTTCAGCATATTATCTATTTCTGACGTTTCAGTGTTAATCTTCTGGCATTCTAATTATTGTTTTTGCATGGTTCCCATTTTTCATTATTTTTTGTCAGTTTGTTTCCTGAATTATTCTAAAGTTTTGTCCATATTTTCCTTGATTTCATCTGCAGTTTTCTCATCATTCTTTCACTCCATTACAGTTATGTAATTAACATTCTTTTAAATTCCTTATCAGGTAGTTCCAATACTATTCTGGTGTTATATTTTCTAACTTTGTATTTTAGTCACTTGTTTGAGTCACTCTGTCTTGTTTCTTCATGTAAGCCAACATTGTTTGTTTTCTCCTAAGCATTGTAGTGTCATACTTATATTTGATTGATGATTGTATATTAGTGTGCTCTCAGACACTCACCACCTGTCCTTGCAGATGTCCTTACAGATACTGAAAGGGTGGGTGCAGTTATTACTTCAGGGCAGTTCACACACCTTCAGAAGTAGGGGCACTATGTTCAGTACCCAACTCCAGGCAGAGCAGAGGAAGGGGTGATACTTGCTGCTGACTGGATGAGAGCAGGAACTGGCCATGCCTACAACTATCCAGAGGGCTCAGGAACAAGGTAGAACTGCACCCCCTTGCTGCCAACCGCCAAACAACTTTTCCTGATGGGTCTGGGTAAGAGAAGGTAGGAGAAGGTACTGATGAAGGATGACTGGATTCGGTTGTGGATGTTAACTGAGCTCATTATAATTGTAAAATCTGTAACTCTAGCATTTCAGAAGGAGAAAGGGAGATCTCAGTGCCATCAAGGAAGAAGAATCAGGAGAGGAGAGCATGCTTTAGACTCTGAGGTCCCTGTGCATTGAACCTCTTGGACCCACGAGAAAGAGCTGTGACATCAGAGAAACAGCAATAACAGAACCAAGTGCCAGAGCATGAGATGGAGTGATGGACTTCCAGCTCACAGAGCAAGTAAAGTTGAGTGGCTTTGGGCAGAAGGCTTGCTTGCACTTAATTGGGGGATCTAGGTTTGCTGAGCCATGGAACTAGAGGCAAGTGACTTCAGGCTTAGTCTTCTGGTGGAGTGGCATGCCTTTTGAGCATTTGTTAACAGTTCTAAAAGAGCTTTATAACATTGGCTGGAAAAGAAAAGCCTACCTGTGGGCATGGCTGAGGAGAAGCTGTGCTGACTTCCTGACTAGAACAACTGTGCCTTGAGCATTTCTAAGTCTGAATTGAAACCTCTTAACTTCTATAATAAACCTTATCATTGTGAATATAGTGCCGAGTGCTGTTTATTCGTTGTAGTTGACTATCACAAATCGGGCTGTGAACCGCAAGGTCAGCAGTTCAAAACTACCAGCTGTTCAGTGAGAGAAAGATGAGGCTTTCTGTTCCCGTAAAGATTTACAACCTCGGAAACCCTGTACAGGGTTGCTATGAGTCAGACCGACTCCATGGCACATAACCACCATCACTATCAAACCCAACAGAAAAGTAGAGAGTGCTGTGTAAAGAATGGTTGATACCATCATTTTTGCACAAGTCTTTCAGTAAACTAGATAAGTTTATGCATGTCAAACCTGAACTTTTTTATGTTTGCGATAAAATCCTACAAAACATTTTAAGTCTATACATAGCTAGCGGTTACCATATTGCAGCAGTGCAAATTATAAAACATTTGCATTTTCTCAAGACGTTCTCCTCAAAAGTGTTGTGCAAGAGTTCTCAGGAGCTTATATCAAAGTATAAACTTTTACACTAAAAAATATAAGGTTTTACCCACACACTAACACCCTCCTTCCATTATATTTAAAGTTGTTTAGAGTGTGATTTAAACATGATGATACATTTTTTTAAAAGATTTTTATTGTGAATTGAGTGAAATTTTACAGGGTAGATCATCAGTTTTACATTCAACAAATCATATATTTTGTTTCATTACAATGATTATAGGTCCTTCCATGTGCCACCAGTTATCAGTATTTATCTCTATTCATTTTAGCTCTTTAAAAAAAAAAAAAAAAAAACACAACACTCAGACATATATAATAATTTATACCACCAAAGGGCACATTCTGGAAGCCTGCTTCCTGGCCACCAGCTCTCAGTCCCTCTCTTTCCATGAATCCAGTGTCCCCAGCTGCTCCATCTGTCCACATCATTGTCTCTGCCTCCATTTCTGTCATCACTGCTTCTCTGGATAGGGTACCGTATTCTGCTCTTCTCCCTTGATGTCCCAGGGACCTCTGGGACCTCTACTCCTGGACTGCAAAATCAATCACTCCCCTCTTTTTGTTAAAAAAACATCTATCTTTACATTTCTGACCCTCACAGTCAGTCCTGGTAGCAATTATTCACTAATGTACCACAAGAATCTTGTCCCCATCTCTTTTCATCAGTCCCGCCTAGACAGATTGGATACTATTCAGTGGAGATTCTACCTTGCCCAGCCCTGTCTTGAACTAGGTTCCCTCTTGAAAGTTTGTAAGCCAGTCATTTTTACCTTTATAGCACCCCCATTTTGAATAGCCAATGGCTAAATTGTCCATCCCTGTCAACCCTGTGTACTGAGGGGTTGGGAAATGATCCTCACTGTAAAGATTTTTTCCCTTTTTTGAGCTACTACATCCATAGGTATAGGTAAAGTTCATCAAATTGTAGTGGGTTACTCTTTTTTTTCCTCTTCTTTGTTCTTCTAGTCAAGTTCTGATCATCCAGCCATTGAATCCAGGCCAAGTGGGTATTATCTGCAGGTATGGGTGTTCTTGTGCATCTCCCCTCACTTCATATCAGCTGGGCACGTCACTCTCCACTGTAGTCCTCTGTGGCCATGTCACTGCCTCTGGGCCCAGTATGGTCTTGCCATACTGCTGGCCATTCAGGTCTCCACCCGGGTTCACAGGAGTCTATTGAATGTGGTTGGACTTAGCTCACAACTTCATTGTTGTTTTTCCCCCTATTTCCCTTTTTGGTGACCAACATGGTCACCAGTCAGACCACATACCTGCTCATGTATTCCCCTTGAGTCTTAGTTTTGGAAGGGGGTTTGCTCTGAGGGGACCCAACCACTTGCCTTGATGGCTCCCAGGCGAACAATAACTGAAGTAATAACTTGCTTGTTCTTGTAGTAATCAATCAGACTACTGTTATTGTTTTTTATTTTTCCTACTGGTCTTTATTTCACAAAGTATCTTCTGTTCTTCTAGCCACTCCAGGCTGGTCTACTTGTCCTTTAAAGTGGAAATGTCCCACCTCAGACAATTCTGGATGGGGTTCAGGATTCCACCTATGGACATGATGCGTTTTAATTTTTTATTTAATTAACCATCTCCAAACAAGTATTCCACCAATGTTTTCTCATTGGGAGATCGTACACATATTTTCCCCTGGTACTGCCATTACACAAAGCATTTCCTAATCTTCCCTCTGAGAAGTTTCTTTCAGATTCAATTCAAAAATTATGAAAGGAAACAGTTTCTTGTTACTTGGTATCTATTCTCTATTGGAGCAAAAAATTATTTCCCAGATTACCACTCACCTTTCCCATAAGGTGTAAAGGAATTTGAACTCCTTCTTAAACTTATGCACACCCTACAGAAGTAAAAACTCATCACCACTGTAACCTGTTCAAAGAAATGTGTCCCATAAACTTACACTTACACCAAAAGAAGATTCACAAAAGAAAGTTTCCAAAAGACTTCATTGGAAAAGATAGATCATGTTTTGGACTATTTTGGAGGGAATAATATTCTTTTAGACTAATCAAGTCTGTAATCTCTCTCTCTCTTTTTTTTTTAAAGTAATTCTAATTACTCATTATATACAGTTGGAACAATAATGTGCTTGTCCAAAGACTCACAATGCAGGAATTAAACAAAACATGCCCCAAAGAGAGAAAACATGGGAACACTTGAAATTTTAGACTTCTGGTTTTTCTTAAATGAGAAATTTTAATGCAGCACATATGAGTCAAATTTTCACTGATATTCATGGCAGGGTTTCTCACAGTATGATTGCAAAGTCATCAAAATTATTTGGGGGAGATTGTTAAAAGTGAAGATACCTGGGTTTCCTCCCCCAACTCTCACTCCCACCCCCAGATCAACAGAATCAGAACTTCCAAGGGTGTGTGTGTGTATGAAAATTTTCAATTTTGATAAATTTCCCAGCTGATTCTTATGTAAAGTCTGAGAAAGAAACCGGTCCAAAAGTTAGGTTAAGTTCTAAAAATGGGGTTCATCTCTAGTCTCCTAGATTCCTTAATGTTTCAAATATCAAGAATGTCCATGACTATCCAAGACAAAGACCAACCACAATAGTATTCAAAACTGAATGAAGCACATGCCTTTTCCATTCCTCCAGATTAGGGGACTATTTGAGAATCAGAAGTGCTAAGAGCAGTTGCCAAAGAGAGAGTGCCAAGCAACCCAAGACCCCTGAGTAGATTTCAGCTAAGACTTTTGAGGTCAGAGTGAGGCCAAGAATGTGATTCTTACTTCAAGCAAAAGTCCCTAACCAGTTCCAGTTGCCAGCCAGTGGATTCTGACTCATGGTGACCTCATGTGTTGCAGAGGTGAACTGCACTACACAGGACTTTTAAGGCTGCAATTTTCAGAAGCATATCATCAAGCCTTTCTTCTGAAGCATATCTAAGTGGGTGGGTTTGAACAACCAACCTTTTGGTTAGTAGTCTAGTGCTCAATTATTAGTGCCCCTCCAGGCACTCGTAAAAAAATCCTTAGATCAACAGATAGGTCTGCCTATCTGTGATGAGCTTAGTGTGTGCTGAGGAAAAAAACAAATATCATCCATCTTCGTTATTTTCTTCTTCTTCTTCTTAAAGACAGATTTGAGCTCTATCCAAAAGCTGACCTCTGGACTAGAGTGGAGAGTGAAGCGCCCAGCTGATAAGAAGAGAGGGCATATACATAAGAACACCCACACTTGCAGATAATACCCACTTATCCTGGCTTCAGTGACTGGATGATCAGGTCTCAACCAGAAGTAAAAAGAAGAGGGGAAAAAAAAAAAAAGTATTCTCATACAATTTGATGAACTTGACCTACACCTATGGAAGCAGTAGCTCAAAAGAGAGAACAAGTCCTTATAGCAAGAATCATTC
>NW_006408625.1:4772024-4777555 GCF_000296735.1 Chrysochloris asiatica
TTTAAAAAAAAAAAAAAAAGCTGACCTCTGTCTGAGTCTATTTTATTATTCTAAGCCAGAATCATTAGAGTAGATAATTCTATTGATTGAAGAAATGCTTAGGGAGCACTTTCCTTTAGTCTTTGCCAGAAGTGCCATGTATTGAGGAAATTAAGTCAAGGTGTGCCGTGTGCTCACCTGATATTAATGTGAAATAACTCAGTCATTGTTTTAGAAACAGAGACATCTACTGAATCCAGAGCATGAATTGAGCGACAATGTCTTTATGGCATAAGACAAAGGGGTAAGTTGAGGTGGAAAACTGGATACTTTGGGACAAAAGGGCACTATTAAGACAATTTCTCCTATAGTTCTTATGGTTTTGATGGGCATGGCTACTCTGTTTTTGTTATTATGGAAGTAGTACTCATTTTAGAGTGTCTCCCTGAATTTAGCTGATAGATTTTTTTTTTTTTTTTTCTTGGACGCCATCCTCATAGACTTACAGTATCTTCAAGGCCATTACCATAGCAATTAAGAGTGTGGGTTCAGATCCCAGCTCTGCTATTCATCATTTGGGTGATCAACTGTCTGGTTTATCAGGGTCTGAGGAGTTTCCTTTCCTAGAAGATGCAAATAGCTTGACTATTAATCCAACATGCTTGACTATTAATCAAAAGGTTTATGGTTCAGATCTACACAGGGGGCTTCAATAGAAAAATGTAGCAATCTGCTTGAAACCCCTACTGAGCACAGTTCTATTCTGCAACACACAGCCTCATCATGAGTCAGAACCAAGTAGGTGGGCTTTTTTCTTTCCTTTTCTTTCTTTTTTTTTTTTTTTAAATCAGTTGCATAAGTGAAGTTTCACTACCATTGAGCCTATTTGAAGAAATGTGCCCAAGAAATGTAAACACTTGCCAAAAGAAGGTTCATAAAAGCAGCCTCAAGAAAGACTTCAACATTGGAATAGACAGATCATCTTCAAAACTGTACCTTGGAGGGAATAGTATTCTTTTACACTAATCAAGTGTGTAACCTCTTTTTTTAAAAATCCCAATTCCTTATTATGTAATTGGTTTAATAATGTGCAGAGCTCAGTCCATGAAGCTGTGAAAGGGTTTGGTTTTGTGAGAGGCCCTCAGGGATGCAGTAAACTCATTGTAGTCACCTGTCCTTCTGAAGATGTATTTAAAAACCACTTTTGAAAAGTCAGTTGAGCTTACCAAGGGCATTCAAGGTTATAAGAGTGATGGCATCACAGAAAAAAAGAAGGAAAAGAAAGGGAATGAGAGACAGAGAGGGAGGAGGAGAAAAGAAGAAAGAAGGGAGTCTTGAAGGAAAGAAAGAAGGAAGAAAATAGCTCCAATGTTTAACAGATATGATTTCAAAAGGACCATTCTGGGTGGATGCTAAAATGGAAACCAAACCAGTAGCTGTCCAGTTGACTGTGACTCTAAGTGACTCCACGTCATGTCAGAGTCAAATTGTTCTACACAGTTTTCAATGACAAATTTTTTGCAAGTACATAGCCAAGCTTTCTCTCTCAGGATAGGTTTTTTATATGGATGGACCCAAATCTCCCAAAAGCTTTTGGTTCTCATCCACATGCATTAACTATTTGCACCATACAAAGGGACGTTTTAAAAAATATATATGAGAATAAGTCAAAAAGTATTGCTATAAAATCACAGCAACCTTAATGTGAAATTATTGTAACATAGCCTCCACCTAGGTCCATACATTTCCATTTCTCTAACCCTTCCCCAAAGTGCTGTGGCTTTGTAAAATAAACACTGGATTGCTAACCACAAGGGCAGTGGTTCAATCCCAGTAGTTGCTCCACTGGAGAAAGATGAGTCTCTCTGCTTCTGCAAAGATTTACAGCTTTGGGAACTCTATATGGAGTCACTATGAGTTATAACTGACTTAACAATTTCCCCAGAGAATTTTGTGCTCTTTGATTTACACCATGTCAAAATAGTAATTTTGGCATTCTCAAGGGACTCAACTTATGCTTCTTTTAAGTGTTCTTTGAGTTTAGGGGAGCAAAAAGAAGTCTGAAGGGACAAGATCAGGGCTGTAGAGTGGTAGGGTAAGATTTCCCAATGAAATTCTTATAGGACAGCCCTTGCTATCCTTGAAGAATGAGCAGGTGCAACTCCTCTGGTCTTTTACTCACCAATGCAATTTTCAATTTTCTTAAAACTTTTCTCAAATAGGACTTTGTGATTGTCCTGTGTGCTTTGAAACACTCTATTAAGATGACCTATTTGGAGTCTCAAGAGTCAGTCACTGTACCATCAAGGGAGAAGGGTAGAGTGCGGGACCCCACCCGGAGAAACAGTGATGCCAGAAATAGAGGCAGAGACAATGACGTGGAGGGATGGAGCGGCCATGGACTCTAGACCCAGAGAGGGAGAGGGGCAGTGTGCTGATGACCAGGGGGCACGCTTGCAGGGTATACCCTTTGGTTGATTGCTGATGCATGGAGGGAATTGTAACCATGGAAATGTAACAATAAACTATAGGATGAATGTAAAACTGATGTTCTCCCACATAAACTATCACATAATTCACAATAAAACACTTAAAAAAAAAAGTCAGTCACCTTACATTCTGAGCTGAGATCACTTTGCCTTGAATTGAACTGGCCCAGCTGATCCCCTCACAAACCACGGTTTAGATTGGACCTTTATTTGATGGCATCCTAAAGAGACGAAAACAAGTGTATTACTGAGAGACAGTGTCTACAGACATCTACTGATAACAGAGACACATTTAAATATGCATTGTTTGTAATTAACCCATGCATGTATGAACTGAAACCCCAGTAGCAATACTTTTGACCTAACCTCGTATATAACAAGACATGCAAAATGGACTAACGAGGAGGGTGGAAGGAGTCTATGTTAGCACATTGGAGTGTTTCCTTTGGATGTGTTCAGAACAAGATTATAGTTTATAGATGATCACTAACACACACTGGGGAGTGTTTCTATGTATTCCATTACTATACAGATCACAGTGACATCCGGAGAATCTGTGCCCTAGTTAACTGTGTAAATGCCTTGTTTTGATCTCAGAAGTCAAGCTCAATTGTAAACTCTTCCTTGCAATGCAATCTGACCTGAATAGAGGGGATTGGAACACCATTAGAATGTTCTTTAATGTAGAACCACACAACCATCTTCACTTTACCTGAAAGCTCATGAAAAACTCTCATCTTCCACCAAATTCACCAAAACCAGCAAGCACCAACCATTTCCACTCATCCTCCCTGCCCGACAGAGCCTGTTTCTAGTTTAAATGCTTCCTGTTCCAATTTCTCTATGGTGAAATCACCCTATCCCGAAATGTCATAGTGGGGTTGGTGAAAATTTAGTCTGGTTGGGGCTAATTGGGGAATTGAAATACCCACCTAAATAATAGCTGTTTTACCATCTTAACCTTAATGAGATGTACCAACTTCTGCAAGAGACAGAGTGATGGGAAGCACATCAGATGAATTCCAATAAAAGATGAGCGGAAGGGAAAGAGGGGGGTGGGGTGAAAGAGTACTCGGTGTTCTGAACAAAAGAAATTATGAAGTAAGGAAGTGGGGCTGGGTGGGTTGACCCTTAGAGGAAGCAGACAGTGAGGAACCAAGAAACATGATTAGAAATAGAGGCCAGGGTTCTTGTGGGAAGCAAACTTGAAAGATGACCATAATTTCCACCTCCTGGTAACCACACCCTTATGCAATTCTTCCTCTGAGGATGGGCTGAACAGCTTCTGTGTTTAGTTTAGCTTCTTGCTACCACATTCCCTTTTGATGGCTTTGATGAAGCAAGTTGCCATGTTGGAGAGGCCCACATGACAAAGAACTGAGGGTGGCCTTCAATGAACAGCCAGCAAAGACCTGAATTCTACAAATAACTACTGGTCGAGCTTGGAGCTGAATCCTGCCTCTGTTAAATTTTATGGAAAGCTGAGATCAACACTCTAATTGCAGCCTGTGAGAGGCTCTGAAGTGGAGTGCTCAGCTAAGCCATGGCCAGATTCCTCACTCAGAGACCATGAGATAATGGTAGTGGTGGTTGTGTTGGTAGAGTTGGTTTCTGAAGGTCTAAATCTTTACTGGAGTAGAAAGCCTTATCTTTCTCCTGTGGAGTGACTGGTACATATGAACTGCTGGCCTTGTGGTTAGCAGCCCAGCTCATAATCCACTACATATAAGTGTCAATAAATTTTGGAATGCCTGATTATGCAGCAATAGTTAATCAATAGACTCCCCAATTGAATTGAATTGATGCTGAATTAGAGACGAACCTGGTGCATCTGTTGATGCAATGGGAGGCCTCATCTGTAGCACAAAGTGATGGACTTAAATCTCAAAAGTCCCTTTCAGTCTAAAGTTTTATGAACATATTGGCACTGTGGTTAAGTGCCGTTGAGTTGGTGCCAACTCATAGCGACCCGGTATGGGGTTTCCAAGGATATATATCTTTAGGGGAACAGCCAGCCTCATGGTTCTCCCATGGAGCTACTGGTGGTGGGGTGGGGGTGGGGGGGCTTGAACCACTGATCTTATGGTTCACAGTCAAGTACTTATCCTCCAGAGCCACTGTGCTCTGAGATATTGTCAGTGCCATATTGATATTTGTAATTACCACCACATAATCTGTGAGTTTGTGATACTATGGTGGCTTGTGCTACTATGATGTTGAAAGCTATGCCACCATTATTTCAAAATGCCACCAAAGGCACCCAGAGTGAGCAGGTCAAAGCAGAGCTTCCAAATTAAGACAGGAAGAAAGATCTGGCAATCTACTTCTGAAAATGAGCCCAAATGAAAACGTTATGGAGCACAAGAGACTATTGTCTGATACAGAACTGGAAGATAGGCCCCTGAGGTTGGAAGGCATTACACAGTGGTAACAATGGACCCAAACATACCAGCACACAGGTAGACAATGCAGCACTGCGCAATGCTTCCTACTGTTGTGTTTGGGTTTACTGACTCAGTGGCGACTAACAATAATCTATTCTGACTCATACCAACTCTATAGGACAGACTCATAGCCACGTGACAGGGAAGAATAGAATTGCTCCCTCTAGGGTTTTTGAGGTTGTTGATCTTTATGGACGCATCTTCTCCTGAGGAACAGCTGGTGGATTGAACTGCTGACCTTGCAGTTAGCCCCCCAACTTGTAACGCACTCTGCCAGCAGGGCTCCTTTATAATTATCTTTACTTTTCCTATGGAAAATCCTCAATCATCCTTGTCATTGCAGACCCAGCCTCTGAGCTTCTAACAATGCTTGGATGTCAAAAGTGTGGCACTGAAATTCTTTTGTAAAATAAGGTGAACCATTTCTTAAGTTTCCTGAAGACGTGTAGAAAAACAATAGCTCTGAAGTTGTTAGAGGCAACGTTTCTTGTATTCTTCTCAAACTATCTCCCTTCCCTTGCTCTAGATTTTCTTTCTTTTACCATTTTCTAACGTGCTTTACTGTTTACTGACTTATTATATGTGTTGCTTACTGTCTGTTTTCACTGAGCTTCCCCCA
>NW_006408625.1:4777655-4782679 GCF_000296735.1 Chrysochloris asiatica
CACTGATGTGGTGCAAGGACCACAAAAGTGATATCTAGCACACAGCATATACTCAATAAATAATTACTCAGCAAATGATTACCTTTTTGGAGGTAATGTAGGGTGTAGTGAAGAGAGGAAAGTATTAGGTGGTAAACTTTGAACAGTGCTGCATTAGATGTTTCCCTTTTTTTTTGAAGATTAAATGACAACCTTGGACCTTAATTATCAATAAGTATTTCACCAGACATAGAGCTTCCTAAGCGTTTACCACAATACAGTATTGCTCCCCTCAGCCACTGGGGTGTCTGGAGCCTCTGACCAATAAATCCTACAACACACTCAGTGTATCCCCAGGGTGTCTATTGTTGTCATTAAGTATCATCGAGTCAGTTCCTACTCATAGCAACTCTGTATAGAATTTCCAAGGAACAGTTGAACTTGTGGTTCACAGTCCAGCACCACACCAGGAGATGTGAACCATGACACATGAAATATTAGGGGCATCAGCTCAGCTAATCAACTTCAATTAAAACAGATCTCTTAAGAATGTTGTTATTGCTGTTAGGTGTTGTTGAGTCAGTTCTGACTCATAATTATATAACGTACAGGACAATTATTCCTTCTTTTAATCATTGTTCTTCTTGTTAAATGTTCTTGAGTTGACTCCAACTAATAGTGACCCTGTATAGAGTCTCCGAGGCTTTAAATTTTCTTGGGATCAGAATGCCTCATCTTTCTTCCACAGAGTGGTGGAAGTACTTGAACCTTGGACCAACTGATTTACAGTCCAGTGCTTATCATATGGAGTCACCACACTCCCTCTTTTAATCATAGGATCTTTATTTTTCTTGGAGAATTCTCTCTTTACTACTCTTAAAATCTCTGGTTAATATCATGTCTGGATCCAAGAATGGGCATCTGACAATCAGAGCATAGTCAAGTGATTGACTCAGGGGTGGGCACCTGAGTCAGATTTAGCCAATCAGAGCATGAATTCCCTATGTTGCTGTTGTCTATGACTTAGTTCAGATTCATAGCAACCTTGTATAGAGTTTCTGAGGAGCTTGAACCACTAACCTTCCAGTTCAAATTGCCCTTGCAGTCTAGAACATTAACCCACAGCACCATACCAGGACTCCAAGAAGAAAGGCTTCCCTGACCTATGGCCTCAGTGAGTGGTCCAGGGCTAGGCACCTGAGCCAAGCTTGGACAAATTGGGTCCTGTATGTTCTGGTGATTGGTTCAGATTCCTGTATATAATCCAAGTATTACTAATAAGTTCAATTCTGGGATATTTAAATTGTGAGAGAAAAAAAAAATGTTCTTTTTCCCCCTGGAGTTCCTGTGAAGATGAAGGATAAGCTGGAACCTCTTAGTATTCATCTCTCAATCATGAACTTGCCTGACAAAAGAACTTTGTTGTTTGACTCACAGTGACCTTATGCACAACAGAATGAAATACTGCCTGGTCCTGCACCATCCTCACAATTGTGGTTGCGCTTGAGTCCATTGTTGCTGCCACTGTGCCAATTTATCTCATTGAGGGTCTCCCTCTTTTACATGGATCCTCCACTTTACCAAGCATGATATCCTTCTCCAGGGACTGGCCCCTCTTAATAATATGTCTGAACTATGAGGGACAAAGTCTCGCCATCACCATCCTGGCTTCTAAGAAGCCTTCTGGCTGTACTTCTTCCAACACAGATTTGTTTATTCTTCTCGAAGTCTATGATACTTTCAATGTTCTCAAATGCATCAATTCTTCCACGGTCTTGCTTATTCATTGTGCAACTTTCACATACATTTGAGGCAAATGAAAATATCATGGCTTGGGTCAGGCGCACCTTAGTACTTAAACTGAAATCTGTGCTCTTGAGCATTGATTGTGGATCCAAACAAAATGAAATCTTTGACAACTTCAATCTTTTCTACATTTATCTTGATGTTATTTATTGCTCCAGCTGTAAGCTAGCATTGAGGAAAACTGAATTCAGAGATGGAGAAAATGAGCTTGGTTTCAGCTGTGTCTGAAGATGGCTTTTCAGTTACATAAGTCAATACATTCCTATTTTCTTGTTCAAGTCAGATTGAATCAAGAGTTTCAGCTAGTCCAATAATGCATAGAGAATTTTACTTACAAACCAATCGGCCTGATTTTCGTTGTCCTTGAGGCAAGATAACAAAATATGCAACTGAGGATTTTTACTGATGATAAAGTTAGTATTGTGACATATATGACAGCATTCCTTTTCTTTCCATGGAAGGAAAATATTGTAGGCAATATGCTCCTGAGTAACATCCCTCTGACAAGCACTCACCGAGGTACCAGTTTATCTGATACTTTTAGTGGTCAGACATTTGGTGCCATTGGCCCACTTTATAAGCCTCTACAACCCATAGTCTGCCAGTCATACTAGACTGTCTCAGCCTGCACAGTACCTTTAAGACAGTGACAAGGTCATCAATAGTCCTTCACACATCTCAGTCACTTACACGAATGGTGTCTTTAACATAAACACTAAGGAAGGAACTATTTGCTGTAGAGAATCACATAAACACTGGGTTATAGTGACTTAAAATATAAAATATAGTGCTTGTCTTACACTTCCCTTGCAAGCCAATACAGCAATAGTCACTGAGTGGGCCTAGATTTGAATGGGTTTAGGGTGGGTGGCATATGACAATAAAGTGGGGAGTCTGTGGTAGTGGTTCTCAGCCCTGGGGCCCTGGTCATGGTGTGTGGTCCAGAAAGCTTTCTCAAATGACACAGCCCCCCGCTGCTTGCCCAGATTCTGACATGTCATAGTCCTTTGTAAAGATTCCCTGAGGATTCCCTGCACCCCACTCCAGGTCTGGAATCAAAGCTGTGAATTGCCTCTCTCGATAAGTCTCATCTCTCAGAACACACTGAGGACAAAATGTTCCAGACCCCGGTCAATAAAACTCCTGATTTGCACTACAAATACTTTGTATTCAAATGAAAAATGTTTTCATGATTATTAAAGTTGTTGTTGTTAAATGCCATCACCCTTAATGGAAGTTTAGTGCCTCCAAACAATATTTCTGCATTTCCTTCTCTCGTCCATCCCTGGATATTTTACATAAGGCCATAAGCTATATTTGTCACTTGGTGACTGTCTTATGTCATTCAGAATAATGTTTTCCAGGTTCATCTCTGGTGTAGCCATGGATCCAAGCTTCATTTCTCTTTAGGACTGAGACCACGTTTTGTGGAGACATTGATTTGCTGATGGACAGTTAGGTTGTTTCCAGCTTTCAGCTGTTGTGAACAGTGTCTCTGTGAGCATTGGTGTACCAGTTTCTAAACCCTTCTTTACTAAAGTTGGGATAATCCTGAATAATCAACTTTGCAACTGCTTGACAATTTGGGATTTTAGTTTCACTTTATGTTAGTGTGGCTCAAATAAGTCAGATGGTGCCCTGCTTCACTCCCTTTGCTCTACCATCACTTTGAATGCCTCTGAGCCTTTCCCCAAATCAGTTTTCTACCTTCATTTTCATACGAAGAGCAAAGTGAGGGGTGGCACACAAAGGGTTAATGTTTACCAGCCGCTTTAATACCCTTCTAAAGACTCTGAGGCCTGAAGGAAAGCTGGGGATTTTGCAATCTTTGCCATCCGTTTGCTTCTTGTTGAAAGACAGACTGAAAGGAGATTTCTTTTTGTTTGCCTGTACGTGCATGCATGTCTGTGTGTGCGTGTGTGTGTCTGTGTGTGTTCCTGTGTGTGTCTGTCTGTGTGTCTGTGTGTGCATGTCTCTGCATGTGCTCACACGCGCACGTGCTCTTGTCGGTCTCCGTGTGTGGCCTCCTGCGGGTGAATGCGCAGTGTTCCCCTGTTGCTTATCCTGAAGGCTTTCCAACCCTCCCTTCCTGCCAACAGACAGCCCAGCCGGGTGAAAACATTTCTCCAAAGAGAGAAGCAGAAGTAGGCTGCAAAAGAGATTTCTCAGTCTGTCCCCAGTCAGGAAAGGTGAGGGGGGGTGGGCCTCGTTTTTTTAAAGGTGTCTTTTTCAAACCCTGCTTCTTTTACACACACAGCGATGGAAAGCGTTCAGAGTACTGTCTACAGTGTCCAGTCTTCGTCCTCAACGCTGGAAAAGCAGAGGAGGTGCTGCTGCTGCTGCTGCTGCTGCTGCGGCGGCCTTTGAGCAGACAGCAATGGCTAATGGGTCCCCGGAGTGTTTGGGCTCCAGGAAGGAGAGAGGGGCCGGTTGAGCAAAAGTGAGGCTTTGCAAGTGGCCTGTGAACGAGACTGAACATTCGGCCACAATTAGGGGTGAAGCGGTTCAAACCTTACAGCAGCTCCTTGGAAACCCTACACTGGGTCACTATAAGTCGCAACCAGCACTTAACAACATTCACCAGGGTTCCTCACCTCACCTCATCTCACTTGTCTTTCTTTGTCTCTGAAAACATAAGCACACACACACACACACACACACACACATTTAATTACTTTTTAAAAGGCATCTGGGATTTTACAAGGGCTGTTTGTTGGACTGAGGTCAGGCTAGGTTCCATTTCCTCTGTCTGTGGTCCAGCCAGCCTGGAGAACAGACCAGCCTGATCAGCTGCTCAAGAAAACAGCCCGTCCATCTCTTATCACGGTTTTCTCCGCACTGAACCAACCACTCTTAATATCTTCTCCCTCTCAGCAGTTTACTGGGAATGCTGGCTGGGAGCACTCTGCCCATCAGATTTAATGACTGTTTTGAGTGTTTCAATAAGTTCATGTAATAGCTTTTGCTTGAATACTTCGGCAGGTGGACGGCTCCAAAACCTTTTTGATTCCAGTCTTGCCATCCACATCCCACTCCCAGGAACCCACTACAGTTCAGGGGTATAATAACCCGAACAGAACTACCTTGTTCATAGCTGATTTCAACAAAATGTTGTTCGTAGCTGATTTTCAACCAAAATGTTGAGTAGCCCAATGATTGGACTCTGACTATAAAAAAAAAAAAAAAAATGAAGACAGGACATTTCCTGTGCCCTAGGAGAAACCAAGGAGCTCTAGTAG
>NW_006408625.1:4782779-4799764 GCF_000296735.1 Chrysochloris asiatica
CATAAAGATTTACAGCCTCGGAAACCCTGTGCAGGGTCACTATGAGTTGGAACCGACTCCACGGCACATAACAACAACAAGTAGAAACCAGCCTCCTGTGGGTTCTTGTGCCAGTTCAAGAACCAATGATATTGAAAGAAGAAGTTCAAGCTACACTGAAGTCATTGGTAAAAAACAAGGCTCCAGGTGTTGACAGAACACAAATTGAAATGTTTCATCAAACTGATGCAGCACTGGAGACCCTCACTCATCTAGGCCAAGGAACTTGGAAGACAGCTACTGGGCCAGCCAATTGGAAGAGATCCATGTTTGTGCCCATTCCAAAGTAAGGTGACAAAGTGGAGTGCTGAAATAATCAAAGCATATCATTAATATCGCATGCGAGCAAAATTTTACTAAAGATAATTCAGAATCAGTTACAGATGTAACTGCCAGAAGTTGACAGGAAGCTGCCAGAAGTTCAAGTCAGATTCAGAAGAGGATTTGGAATAAGTAATACTATGGCTGGTGTCAGGTGGCTCTTGGCTGAAAGCAGAGAATACCAGAAAGATGTTTACATGTACTTTATTGACTATGCAAAGACATTCAACTGTGTTATCATAACAAAGTATGAATAACAGTGCAAAGAATGGGTATTCCAGAACACCTAATTGTGTTCCTGAGGAACCTGTACATAGACCAAGAGGCAATAATTAAAACAGAACAAGGGGATAGTAATTGGTTTAAGATCAGGAAAGGTGTGCACCAGGGTTATATCCTTTCACCATACTTACTCAATCAGTGTGCTGAGAAAACACTCTGAAAAACTGGGTAATATGAAAAAGAATGTGGCACCAGGATTGGAAGAAGACTCATTAACAATCAATAATATGCAGATGGAAGGGAAGAGCACTTAAAATACTGATGAAGAGCAAAGATCACAGCCTTCAATATGGATTGCATGTCAATGTGAAAAAAAAGAAAGAAAAGCCTCACAAATGGACCAATAAATGACATCATGATAAATGGAGAAGAAACTTTTTTTGTTAAACACTTCATTTTGCTTGGATCCACAATCATGGAAGCAGCAGTTGAAAATCAAATGACATATTGTATTAGGCAAATCAGCTGCACAAAACCTCTTTAAAATATTAAAGAACAAAGATGTCACTTTGAGGACTAAGCCATAGTATTTTCAGTTGTCTTATATACATGTGAAACTTGTACAATGAGTAAGGAAGACCATAGGAAAAGTGATGCATTTGGATTATATTGTGGGTGAAGAATATTGAAAGTACCATGGATTGTCAGAAGAACAAACAAATCTGTTTTGGATGAAGTACAAGGCTTTGGAAATAAATGGTGATTATTGTACAGTATGTTGTTGTTGTTGTTAAGTGCCGTCGAGTCGGTTCCAACCCATAGCGACCCTGTACAGGGTTTTCAAGGGTGTAAATCTTTACGGGAGTAGAAAGCCTCATCTTTCTCCCACGGAGCGGCTGGTAGTTTTGAACTGCTGACCTTAAGGATCGCAGCCCAATTCGTAACCACTACGCTACCAGATACAGTATAGTCAATATAATTAATGTCACTGAATTATACATTCAAAAATGATTAAAATGACACATGATGTGTTATATGTATTTCACCTGAATTCCTGGTGGAACTAGGCTATTGAATGAAAGGCTGACTGTTGGAATCGACCAGCTCTGTCATTGGAGAAAGATGAGGCCATCCCAGTTCCTCAAGATTGCTGCCTTGGAAACCCTTTGGGCAGTTCTACTCTGTCCTCTGGAGTTGCTTGGAGTTGGAATCGACTCAACGGCGACAGGTCTTTGGGTACATATTTGACCACAGTAATTTTTTAAAGGCTACTACATGCACATTGCTTACTAGCACAATATCTAGCACATTGAATGAATGAACGTTAAGTGATGTTGTGATGATATACTTTTTAAAGTCGAAGGGAGAAGATTCCATTAACTAGTTCCTTTGCATTTTGTGGCATGACTGTCCTGGTGAAGCCTTCATTGGATAAGCATTTACAGAACACTTTCTGTGAACCCAAACATGCCTCTGGTTCCCCTGGTTAAGGTGTGCCTTAATCATGATTATTAGATTTATGTTCCAACATATGCTGATTGGTCCAAAGAATATGTATCTTAGAAATTGCACTGTCTTTATTCATTATCCTATAAGGAGCTCTGGTAGCATAGTGGTTATGAATCAGGCTGCTAACCTCAGGGTCAGCAGTTTGAAACTATCAGCTGTCCCTTGGCAAAAAGATGAGGCTTTTTGCTCCCGTAAAGATTTATAGCCTCAGAAACCCTGTACAGGGTCGCTATGAGTCAGAACCTACTCCACGGCACATAACCAACCACATAAGCTATTATATGGAGTCCTGCCTGGTGTGGGGCTCACCAAAAAGTTGGCAGTTCAAACCCACTAGCTGCTCCTTGGAAACCCTATACAGGGTTACTATGAGTCAAACTGACTCTACAGCAGTTAACAGCAACAGCAAGCCATAGCATGGAGTCTTGGTGTGATGCTGTCGGATAAGCACTGGACTGCTAATTGAAAGGTTGGTGGTTCAAACCCACCATCTGCTCCTTGGAAACCCTGTACAGGAGTTCTATGAGTCTGAATTAATTCGACTGCACTTAACAACAACAACAAGCTATAATATAACTGCTACCATGAAAGTACCGACTAGGAGTCAGACTCAACTCTATTGAGGCTGTAAGCTATACCATCGGTAGATCACATTACCAGCAAGTCATCCATGATGGACAGGAGTTTTTTGTGGAGCTGCCAGACAAATACAGACAAGGGAGTAACACCTAGTAATATTTTCCTTTAAAAAAATGGCAATGAGACCTTCTGAATAACACTGGAACACTGTCTGGTACTGTATCAGACAATGTTCCAGTGTTATTCCTTAAGTTTGAAGGCACTCAGAGTGGTGCTGAAGGATAATGCGCTGGAACACAAGGTCAGTTTGAACCAAAAAGTTGTCAGTTCAAACACCCCAGCTGCTCCTCAGAAACCCTAAACAGGGTCTCTATGAGTCAGAACTGACTTGATGGCACTTAATAACAAAATATGTGTCAGATTGGAAGGCAGTGAAAACATAACTGGAGAAAAACTGCCTCTTCAAAGTAATTGTTATTTGTTGTTGTTAGCTGCTATCAAGTTATTACTGACTCATAGCAACCTTATGCACAACAGAATGACATACTGCCTAATCCTGCACCAACCTCATAATCATTGCTTCACTTGAGTCCATTTCCACTGCCACTGTGCCAATCCATCTCGTTGGGGGTCTCCTTCTTTTTTGCTGACCCTCCACTTTACCAAGCCTATGTTAAAGGTCATATTTTGGCTCTTCTCCAGGAACTTGTCCCTTTTGATAATATGTCTGAAGTATGATAGATGAAGTCTGACCACCCTGGCTTCTAAGGAACATTCTGACTGTACTTCTCACAACACAGATTTGTTTGTTCTTTTGGCAGTCCATGGTACTTTTAATATTCTCCTTCAACACCATAATTCAAGTGCATCAATTCCTCTACAGTCTCCCTTATTCATTGTCCAACTTTAAGATGCATATGAGTCTGTTGAAAATATCATTGCTTGGGTCAGGTGCACCTTAGTCCTCAAGCTGACATCTTTGCTCTTCACCCCTTTAAATAGGACTTGTGCAGTAGATTTATCTAATGTAATATGTTGTTTGATTTTCTGACTACTGCTTCCAAGAGTGTATATGGTTGATCCAAGCAATCCTTTCTCCATTTATCCTGATGTTACTCATTGGTCCAGTGGAGACGATTTTTGTTTTCTTTACACTGACGTAAAACCCATACCAAAGGCTGTGGTCTTTGATCTTCATCAATAAGTATTTTAAGTCCTCTTCACTTTCAGCCATCAAGGCTGTATCATCTGCATATCACAGGTTGCTAATGAGTCTTCCTCCAATATTGATTCCACGTTCTTCTTCATATAACCCAGCTTCTAGTATTATTTTCTCAGCATACAGATTGAATAAGGATGGTAAAATAATACAACCCTGGCACACATGTTTCCAAATTTTAAATCATTCACTGTCCCCTTGTTCTGTTTAATGACTGCCTCTTGGTCTATGTAGTTTCCTTATGAGCACAATTAAGTGTTCTGGAATACTTTTTCTCCTCAACGTTATCCATACCTTGTCATGATCCACAAAATCAAAAGACTTTTCATAGTCAATAAAGCACAGGTAAACATCTTTCCAGTATTCTCTGCTTTCAGCCTAGATCCATCTGACGTCAGCAATGATATTACTCATTCCATTTCCTTGTTGGATTCCAGCTTGGAACTCTGGGAGTTCCCTGTCAATGTATTGTTGCAGCCATTTAAAAATTATCTTTAGCAAAATTTTACTTGATACTGTCCAATGATTTCTGTATTCACCTCTCTTGGAATGGGCACAAATATGGATCTCTTCCAATCAGTTGGCCAGGTAGCTAACTTCCAAATTTGGTGGCATAGAGTGCTTCTAGTGCTTCATCACTTTGTCGAAAGATTTCAGTTTATATTACATTAATTCTCAGAATCTGGTTCTTTGTCAGTACCTTCAATGCACCTTGGACTGCTTCCTTCAGTATCATTGGTTCTTGATCATATGCTAACTCTTGAAATGGTTGAACATCAACCATTTCTTTTGGTACTGTGACTGTACTTCTTCTATCTTCTTTTGATGCTTTCTGCATCATTCACTATTTTGCCCATAGAATCCTTCAATATTTCAAGTTGAGGCTTGAATTTTTCTTCAGATCTTTCAGCTTGACAAATTCTGAGTATTTTCTTCCCTTTTGGTTTTCTAACTTCAGGTCTTTGCAGATTTCATTATAATATTTGACTTTATGCTCTCTAGCTGTCCTTTGAAATATCTGCTCAGCTCTTTACCGCCTCATTTCTTACATTTGCTTTAGCATGTCTATGCTTGGAGAACAAGTTTAAGGGTCTCTTTTCACCCCATTTTAAGTTTTTTCTGTCTTTCTTGTCTTCTTAATAACCTTTGGTTTTCTTCCTATATGATGTTCTTTATGCATTGTCACAGTCCTTCTGGTTTTCAGTCATTAGTGTCTAATGCATCAAATTTGTTCCTGAAATGATCTTTCAATTCAGGTGGGATATGTTAAAGGTCATATTTTGGCTCTCAGGGACTTGTTTTCATTTTCTTCAGCTTCAGTCTAAACTTGCATATGTGCAATTGATGGTCTGTTCCACAGTCTGTCCCTGGTCTTGGTTTGGCTCATGATATGGAACTTTTCCACTGTCCCTTTCCACAGATGTAGTCAATTTGATTTCTGTGTATTTCATCTGGTGAGGTCCATTTGTATAGTCATCTTTTATGTTATTTTAAAAAAAGGGTATTTGTAATGAAAAATCATTGGTCTTGCAAAATTCTATCATGTAATCTCCAGCATCATTTCTATCTACAAGGCCATATTTTCCAACTACTGATCCTTTCTCTTTGTTTCTAACATTTGCATTCCAATCACCAGTAATTATAAATACATCTTGATAGCATGTTTGATCAATTTCAGACTGAAGAAGTTGGTAGAATTCTTCAGTTTCATCATCACTGGCTTTAGTGGTTGGTTCATAAATTTGAATAATAGTGGTATTAACTAGTCTTCCTTGTAGGTGCATGGATATTATTGTATCACAGACTGTATTGTGTTTCAAGATAGGTTTTGAAATGTTCTTTTTGATGATAAATGTAATGCCATTCTTCAATTTGTCATTCCCAGAATAGTAAAACATGTGATTATCAGATTCAAAATGGTCAACACCAGTCCATTTCCATTTACTAATGCCTAGTTTATTGATGTTTATGGGTTCCATTTCATTTTTGACAACTTCTAATTTTTGTAGATTTATACTTTGTATAGTCCTTGTTTTTCTTATTAATGGATAGTTACAGGTATTTGTCCTCATTTTGAGTTGTGCCCATTAGTAAATGAAGGTCCTGAAGCTTTGCTGTATTCACATCATCATGGTTAACTCTACTTTGAGGAGACAGTTCATACCCAGTCATATTTTGAGTCCCTTCTAACTTGAGCAGCTCATCTTCTGGCACAACTCTATTGCTCTTCATCATGTTTCAGTATTCAATATTCTGGTGCTATCTGACAGTGTTCCACTGCTATTCAATAAGGTTTTCTGTGACTAAATGTTTGAAGTAGTATGTCTCTGATTCTTCCTAGTCTGTCTTTGTCTGGATGCTCAGCTGAAAGCTGTCCATCATGGATGATGATGCTGGTATTTAAAATACCCATGGTACATCTTCTAGAATCACAGCAACATGCAAGCCATCACACTATGACACACTGACAGACAAGAGGCGGCAGAAACCCTGTACAGGGTCACTATGAGTTGGAACTGACTGAGTGGTTATAATGAATATTGTTCAAATTTACACACCAAATTCTAATGCCCAAGATAAGGAAATTGAAGATTTTTACCAGCTTCTAAGTATGAAATTGATTGAAAATGCAATCAAACTGCATTGATTATTACAAGTGAATGGAATGTGAAAATTAGAAATAAAGAAGAAAGAGTGGTTGTTAGAAAATATGGCATTGGTGATAGAAATGATTCTGGATATTGCATCATATATTTTTTAAGAACAAAGACTTATTATTTGTAAATACCTTTTTTATCAACAACATAAATGTAAACTATACATGTGGATATCATTGGATGAAGTAAGAATCATATCTATGCTATTTGTGGAAGGAAAGAGGGGATGGGGAAGCTCCATATCATCAGTCAGAACAAGGAAAGAGACTGCTTGTGGAATTGACCATCAATTGCTAATATGCAAGTTCAAGTTGAAGCTAAAGTAAGTGAAAACAAGTCTATGAGAACTGAAGTATGAACTTGAATACACTGCACATGAATTTAGACTATCTCAAGAATAGATTTGACCCATTGAACATGAATTACTAAAAACCACATGAGTTGTGGGATAGACATCATACATGAAGAAACCAGAAAGCCTTTTAAAAGACAGAAAAGAGACTAAAACAGTTTTTAGTATAAAGTCTGAAGGTTGTTCTTGCCAATAGTGTAGCTAAAGTAAATGGAAGAAATGATGAAGTGAAAGAGCTGAAGAGAAGATTTCAAAAGGTGGCTTAAGAAGACAAAGTCAAGTATTATAATGCAATGTGCAAAGACCTGGAGTTAGAAAATCAAAAGGGAAGAACACCCTTAGCATTTCCCAAGCTTAAAGAACTGAAGAAAAAAAACAAAGTCACAAATTATAATACTGAATGATTTTATGGACAAAATATTGACTGGCACAAGAAACATTGAAAGAAGATGAAAGGAACAAACAGAATCATTGTATCAAAAAGAATGAGCACATATTCAACCATTTCAGGAGGTAGCATATGATAAAGAACAGATGATGTTGAAGGTAGAAGAACAAGCTACCTGAAGGCATTGGTGAAAATCAAGACTCCAGGAATTGACAGAATACCAATCAAAATGTTTCAACAAATGGATGCAATGTTGGAAGCATTCCCTCATCTATGTCAAGAAATTTGGAGACAGCTCCCTGGCAAATAGACTGGAAGATAACCAAATCTGTGCCCATTCAGAAGAAAGATGATGAATTATAGTTATTATTGAACAATATTAATATCACATGCAAGTAAAGTTTTGCTGAAGATAATTTTTTAATGGCTGTAGCAATATATTATTAGGGAAATGCTAGAAATTCAATCCAGATTCAGAAAAGCATATTGAATAATATATATCATTGTTAGTGTCAAATGGATCTTGGCTGAAAGCAGAGAATATCAGAAAGATTTATTTTTGTTAATGTTTTATTGGCTATGCAAAGACATTTGACTATGTAAATCATAACAAATTATTGATAACATTGTGCAGAATGGGAATTACAGAATATTTTATTCCAGAACCTGCATGAGAACAATATACTGCATATATATCAGACAGAACAAGGGGATACTGTATGATTTAAAACCAGGAAAGGTATGCATGACATGTGTATTCTTTCACCATTCTTATTCAGTCTGTATGCTGAGCAAAGAGTCTAAGAAGCTGGACTATATGAAGAATAAAGCATCAGGATTGGAGGAACTACCTGTAGTCCTAGTGAGGTGCTGGAGGATCAGCACTCAACCATAAACCACAAGGTTTATGATTCAAACCTACCAGCTGCTCCTTGGAAACCCTATATAGGGTCTCTGTGAGTCAGAACTGATTTCATGACTCTTAATAACTACTACAACAGTATGCAGATGGAACAACCTTGCTTGATGAAAGCTAGAAGGACTTAGAACACTTGCTGTGAACATCCGCATAAAGAAAACAAAAAGCTTCACAAGAGTCCGAATATGCATAATCATGGTAAATGGAGAACATATTGAAATGGTCAAAGATTTCATTGTACTTGAATTCATAATCAGCACCTATGGAATCAGCAATAAAAAAATCAAATGGCACATTGTATCAGGCAAATCTGCTGCTTCTTAAAAGTGTTTAAAATAAAAGATCTCACCTGGAAGACTAAGGTGTTTTTTTTGTTTTGTTTTGTTTTAATCAAGTCACAGCATATTTAATTGTTTCATATGCATGCACAAGCTAGACAATAAATAAGAAAGATTGAAGAAGAGTTGATACCTTTGAATTTTGATATTAGTGAAGAATACTAACTAAACCACGGAATGCCAGAAGAATTAAGAAATCTTGGAAGAAGTACAGCCAGAATGCTCCTTTGAAGCAAGGATGGCTAGATTTCATCTCATGTTCTTTGGACATACTATCAGGACTTGATCCAGTGACTACAACAATGAGCTCAAACACAGAAGTGACTGTGAAAATGTCATAGGACAGGGCAGTGTTTCCTTCCATTGCACATAGAGTCACTATGAGTCTAAACACCTAACAACAACAACCACAGGAGCCAGATACCATAATGGCTCTGGTCATTGATTTATAATGAACACTAATCATTTGGGAAGCAACTTAAATAAAGAAATAAAGGCTGTAGTGGTATGTCTTGCTCTTTACACCATGGATGACCCTTAAAAAAAAAGCATAGGTAATTCATTAAGTAAACAACTTTGGATAGGGGCCGCAGGACCTGTCCTAGGACACGTGATCATCTGTAATGATTTACGCTGAGGGCAGCAGGCCAAGCACATGAAGACTCAGGCCCTGCTTCCACTACCTGCCCCACTAATTGCAGAAACCCCCCATGATTTGACCCACAGGTTTGCTTCATGCATGGTGAAATCTGAAGTGACCAGGTTTTACAGCCTATGTCATTCCTCCTGGTTAGGTGCAACCCAGATTCTGGCATAAATAGTTCATTCGTGTATTCCAGGTCAACAATCACCATTAGGTTTCTTCACACTCTCAATTATATGACTTTGGATAACTTGCCACTGTCCAGATGCAACTTTTATCATATTGAGACATCCCATGCTAGCTTCTCCTTTATACTTTGCCTTTGAAAGCTATGGTTAGGGATGGATTTAGTGTGTGGCCTATGTACAGTACATTCTGCCTAATATTTTCAAATGTCCACTTCCCTAGAATGAAGCAAGGAATGAAGAGGAGAGAAAGCCAGGAAGCATACAGCCAAATGAAGTCAATTGTCTGGATGAAAAACAAAGCAACCCCTTAGCTAAAATTGCCTGCTGGGAAAAAAAAAAGCCTTGAAGCGTTCATATTGTTTTTACTTACCGTCTCTATTCTTTCCATCTGTCTTCTTTATGCACTTTTTAAAAGTCAGATACCTTAAATGTGAATCAGCATGGATCACTAGCTGTAATTTCTCTTTGTAACTTCTTTGTGGTACAAAAGAACTGAGTTCATCATAATAACACTATGAACAGCAACAGTATCAATAATAATAATAATAATACTTCAGGTGTATTTTCCCCTATCTTGCTCAGAACTCAACAGCTTGCAGTGCTGTGGGAGAACCCCTTCCCTGCTCTCCTCCCCCTCCCTCTGAGTAAGGGAACTGAGTGGTGGCTCTTCTGATTAATGTCCTTGGTACAAACTGGCAAGATATTTGAGAAGTAGTCTCCTTAAGTGTGCGCAGGTGGCTTCTTGCCTCGGGTAACGAGCCTCATTGTCCCTTTGTGTCCTCACATTCAGTTAGTCTCTGACAAAACAATAAGTGACACTGTAGACAAGGCAGGAGGGCAAATAGGGGGCCCTAAACAAAGAAGGTAGTATGGGAAGGGGAAAAGGAAAGACAGAAAGAAAATCCCTTGAACTATCTTAAAAGCAGCCAAGCCTAAGCATAACCACATAAAAGATACCTTCTCTTTAATTTCACCTTTTTGAGTTGAATTTACTTTTTTTTTTAAAAAAGAGATTTTGTGGCACCGATGGAACTCCCCCAGAAACCAAGAACATGGACATTTTAAATGATCCATTGAAAGTGATCTTCCACATGCAGAGGAGGACGAGAGTTAAAGGTAACAGAAGTACTATATACACAGCCCTGAAATAACAATACTCTACAAGTGGATGCATAGATTGACACACAACCTGAACAGCTGTGTGAAGGAGGAGGTCACTATTCCCATGAATCTATACAGGTTTGACAGAAGCTATTTCTACTTGTTTGTTTATCTATGCTTCTCATATATACATGAATATAGTAGAGGACACAGGATACAAAGTTATAAAAACTCCTTAGCCATAACCAAACACCTGGAAGGACTGACTCGTTGGACTTAGGGGCTCAGGCCTATGGTCTCAGGAGACCTCAGGGTCAATTGGTATAGCATAGTCCACAAGGACAATGCTGTACATCTTACTTTGGTGAATAGCAATGGGGGTCTTAAAGGCTTGTGAACAGCCATCCAACTGAAGGTCTTTCTATGTCTGGAGCAAAGAGAGTGAAGAAAATCAAAGACAAATGGAAACAATTAGTTCTCTGGACCAATTGAACCATGTGAACCTCAGCTTCCATGGCAGTAGAAGAACTGGATGGTGCCGGGCTAACTACTACCAACTGCTCTGAAAGGGATCACATTAGAAGATCCAGGATAGAGTGGGAGATATATGGAATGAAACTCAAAATCTTAAAAAAGATCATGCTTAATGGTAAGATGGAGACTAAGGGAGCCCCTAAGACTATGATCCTTATGTCAGTTTTTGGGCCTGGAACTGAATTTACCTTCATGGCTCAGTTTGCAGTCAAATATAAGTACTATAGGATAAGGTCAGTTTGAACCCCAAGGTTGACAGTTCAAATCCATCAGATGCTCATTGGAAATCCTCTACAGGGCTGCTATGTGTCAGAACTGACTCAACGGCAACTAACAACAACAACAACAACAACAATAAAGGGAACAACAGCACTAGTGAGGTATGCACACCTTAGAATAACCAACCATTTGATCTCAAAAGGGCAACATTTGCTCTATAACATATTTCAGAAGGGTTAGTAAAGGAAGAAGAATGGAAACAGGAAACACAAGGAGTAAGTCATGTTACATTGCCGGAATTGTGATCAATGACATGAAATACAGAGTGACTTAATTGTTGACTGGAAAACTAATTTATTCTGTAAACCATCACTCAATTCGCAATAAAAGGTTAATAAATAAAAAGATGAGAAAAAAGTGATCTTCCAATTCAAGCTGATGTTTCAGACTATATTTTAATAACGCATACCGTGTTATAAAAACAAGAGGAATAATCTAACTGTGCTTTGAGTGGGAACAACTTCTTTCTTCAAGGAGATCACATGATTCATTGTTGTAATTATTAGCTGCCATCAGATTGGCCTTCAGTTCATGGTGACCCCATGCCTGAAAGGACCAGTAACTGTCATATCCTGTACCATCTTCATGCTCAGTTGTGAATCCTGGTTGTTTATTAGACTGTTATGATCCATAGAGGATTCATTGGCTGATCTTCAGGCTTTCTTTCTAGTCTGTCTTAGTTTGGAAGCCCTGCTGAAATTTATTCAGCATCATAGCAACAGGCAAGCTTCCACTGACAGACACTGGGTGGCTGCGCATGAGTTGCAATGAGCAGAAATCAAACCTGGGTCTCCCTCATGTGGTTGTTGTTGTTAGGTGCCATCATGTCAGTTCTGACTCATACTGACCCTATGCACAACAGAACAAAATCTGCCCAATCCTGCACCACCCTCCCAATTATCATATTTGAGTTCATTGTTGTTGTCACTGTTATCAATCCATCTTGTTGGAGATCTTCCTCTTTTTCATTGACACTCCAATTAACCAAGCATGATGTCTTTCTCCAGGGTTTGGTCCCTCCTAACAGTATGTCCAAAGAAGGTGAGATGAAGTCTCACAGCCCTGGCTCCTAAGAAGCATTCTGGCTGTACTTCTTCCAAGACAGATTTGTTCTTCTGGCAGTCCATGGTCCTTTCAATATTCTTCTCCAATACTGAAATTCAAATGCATCAATTCTAGTCTTCCTTTTTCATTGTCCCACATTCACATGCATTTGAGGCTATTGAAAATACAATGGCTTGGGTATTTACATCAAAGTGACATCTTTAAAGAGGCCTTTTGCAGCTGATTTGCCAAAAGCAATATGTCTTTTGATTTCTTGACTCCTGCTTCCATGAGCATTGATTATGGATCCAAGCAAATTGAAATCTTTGAAAACTTCATTTACTCCATATATCATAATGTTAATTTGTTGGTCCAACTGTGAAGATTTTCATTTTCTTTGTGCTAAAGTGCAATCCACACTGAATCTTGGATCCTCAACAGTATTTAACTCTTCTTAGTTCCCAACAAGCAGGATTGTGTCTTCTGCATATCATCACTAATGAGTTTTCTTCCAATCTGATGCCATGCTTTCTTCATATAATCCAGCTTCTTGGATTATTTGTTCAGCATACTGATTGATAAGTATGGTGAAAGTATACAGCCCTGACACATATTTTTCTTGATTTTAAACCACTCAGTATCCCCGTGTTCTGTACTACTGACTGCCTCATGGTCTATGTACATGTTCCTCATGAGCACAATTAAGTATTCTAGAATATCCATTCATTGCAATAATATATATAGTTTGTTATGATCCACACAGTCAAATGCCTTTGCATAGTCAATAAAGCACAAGTAAACATCTTTCTGGAATTCTCTACTTTTAATCAAGATCCTTCTGATGTCAGCATTGTTATCCCTAATTCCACATCCTCTTTTGAATCTGGCTTGAATTCATGGCAATTCACTGTCAGTGTACTGCTACAGTAGTTTTTAAACTCTCTTCAGTAAGTTTTTACTTGCATGTGATGTTAATGATATTATTGATGCCTTTCACATTCTGTTAGGTCACCTTTCTTTGGAATGGGCACAAATATGGATGTTTTCCATTCAGTTAGCCAGGTAGCTTAGCTGTCTTCCTCATTTCTTGGAGTTGGTGAGTAATGGCTTCCAGTATTGCAACAGTCTGTTGAAACATTACAATTTGTACTCCGGAAGCCTGGTTTTTCACCCATACCTTCTGGGTAACTTGGACTTCTTCATTCAATATCATTTATTCTTGATTTATATGCTACCTCTTGAAGTGGTTGAACATTAACCAACTTTTTTTTGGTACAGTAATTGTGTATTTCTTCCATCTTTTTTTGATGACTCCTGCATCATTCAATATTTTGCCCATGTTGTTGTTGCTTGGTTCCCTCCAGTCGGTTCTGACTCATAGCAATCCTATATGAGTGGCTGATGCATTTGAACCTCTGACCTTGTGGTTCAAACTGACCTTGCAGTCTAGTGCTTATCCTACAGTGCCATGCAGTATCATTTGATATTGCAACATGTGGTTTCAATTTTATTCTTCAGTTCTTTCAACTTGAGAAATGCTGAGCATGTCCCTTTTGGTTGTCTAACTCAAGGTCTTTGCACATTTTGTTATAATATTTTGTCTTCTTGAGCTGTTCTGTTCAGCTCTTGTACTTCCTCATTTTTTCCAGTCATTTGATCTTCTATTGAGCATAAGCTCAAGAACAAGTTTAAGAATCTCTTCTGACATCCACTTTGGTCTTTTCTTTCTTTCCTATATTTTCATGACCTTTTGTTTTCTTCATGGGTGATGTTCTTGATGCCATCCCACAACTCTTCTGGTCTTTGGTCATTAGTGTCTAATGCATCAAATCTGTTCTTGAGATGGTCTCTAAATTCAAGTGGGAGATATTTAAGGTCATATTTTGGCTCTTGTGGACTTGCTTTAAGTTTCTTCAGTGTCACCCTGAACTTAAATATGAACAATTGGTGATCTGTTCCAAATATGCTCTTGCCATCATCTCTTCACACAAATGTAGTCAATTTGATTCCTGTGTATTCCATCTAGTGAGGTCGACATGTATAGTCATGGTTTATGTTGTTGACAAAAAGTATTTGCAATGAAGGTGTCATTGGCCTTGAAAAATTCTATAATGTGATGTGCAACATCATTTCTTTCACCAAGGCCATATTTTCCAGCTATGGATCCTTACTCTTTGTTTCCAACTTTCACATTCCAATCACCAGTAATTATCAATGCATCTTGATTACATGTTTGGTAAATTTTAGACTGAAGAAGTTAGCAGAATTCTTCAATTTCTTCTTCATTGGCTTTAGTGGGTGATGTATATGTTTGAATAATAGTGGTATTAACTGGTCTTCCTTGTAAGCATATGGATAATATTCTATCTCAGACAACATTGTACTTTAAGATAGATCTTAAAAAAACTCTTTGATGACTTCCAGTTTTGGGGTAGAGGAAGCAAAAAGGACTCAGGAAAGTCTCTTCAATGGATGCATGGAAAAGCCAGAAAAAATGCTTTTCTGGGATAATCCCAGAGCTTTAAATTCAATATAAAGTAAGGGGAAATAGATTCAGGGGCCTGGCACTGTGAGTTCCTGTGCCAGACTGCAAAGCCATTTGAACTGCAAAGTTGGCAGTTCACAGTCACCAGATGCTCCCTGGAAATCCTATACAGGGTTGCTATGGGTCAGAATTGGCTCAACAGCACTTAACAACAACAACAACCGGGGAGAAATCTAATGGAACAAGAAGAAGCATGAAGACTCCTGAAACAATCAGAACTCTGCCTCCAACCCACAGTCTTGGTGGATGTCAGAGGGTGGGGCCACAACCAGTGAATAGGGAGCAAAACCACCCAGCAACTTATGGATAAAAAGGTGTGATACCCCCCCACTCCCCCACCCCCACTTTCACTATTTTTCCTTCAACTCTGCTGCTCTGCCCTGTCAAACCCTTTCTGATCAGTCTGGGTGTCTTTATGTGGGTGGGTGCACACCCCAAAAATGGTCCAGTGTTGCACACACAGGCACAATTTTCCCACAGCACAAAGTAGCTGAAAGTCCAGAGGCTAATCCTCCAGTGGGTCTTATGATGTCTGACTGTGGGATTTAGCCCAGAAGTTGGTTCTCCTACTTGGGCAGGAGCTTTTATTCCTGCCTCATCAAATAAAAGACAGCAAGTCTGGCCATACAGCCAGGCCATATTTGCACCCTGTAGCCAACAGCAACTTCTATATACAAGATCAGTGTGTAAACCCAACACCTGTTAAAAACACAATAAAAGGAGAAGGACACTGTGGATATGAAGAGACCTAACCGATCATCAGAGAAATAAATCTGAAGAATCTTTCTTCCACATATTTCCCATTCTCTGTCTGTGCAGCTCCATGGCAGTGACTCAAGGGTGTGACTGTGCGAGTGGACACCCTTGATGGTTTCCACTGGGCACACTGATCTGCTCAACAAAGACTACTGGACTAATTTGCTACAGGTTGTTGTTATTGTTGTTGTTGTTTTAAGTTTTTGCTTTTACTTTTCTTCCTGTTTTTTTTGCCTTCTTGGTCCAACTGTTTTCCTTGGGGTGGGAGCTTTCTCTCCTTACATTACACAAGAAGAGACAACAATTGTGGCCTTACAGCCAAGCTACAAGCATGCCATATAATATCCCACCATCTGAGCAGAAGCCAATACCAGCTGCTACACATTATATAGACAGCCAACATTTGCTAAGATTACCCACAGTTGAGTAATAAAATATATGAAAAGGGAAGCCTATCTCCAGAACACATCCACAAGGAGGCACTCAGTAAGCTTAATAATACTGCAACATACATTCATTTAATAATTGAAAACACATCTAATGATTGAAAATGTCCAAGAAACAACAAAAGATCTCAGCACATGTCCAGAAACAAAAAACAGTAACTGAGACAATTGAGGTGGAGGTAGGCATAGATTTCCCATTAGAAGAAGAGCAGGCTTTGGAGCTGCCTGAGAAGGAATTCAGGAAAATGATATGGACACAAATCCTAATGCTTCACAGATGGGTGGAGGGAAATAAGGAAGAAGCCAGGAAAGTGCTATAGGAGCAATAAAATAATATACATATAGCACTGGAACAATTTAAAACCTGAAAAAAGAGGTCCAAATGATTAATAATAAAATATCAGAAATGGACAATACACTGAAAGGGCAAAGGAGTAAAGCTGAAGAGATAGAAGCCAGAACCAGTGAGCTAGAAGACAAATCTCTCAATACTGCTAAGATAGAAGAACAAGCAGAAAAAAGGATTAAAAAAAATCTGAATGGAGTCTAAGATTCATGTTAGACAACACGAAGAGGAATAACTTAAGAATTATTGGCATTTCAAAACAGGGAGAATCACACAAGTACACAGAGGAGATAGTTGAGGAACTTCTGCAAGAAAATTTCTCTAACATCTTGAAGGATGAAAAGATAAGTATTCAAGAATGAACCCCAGGAAGGATAGACACCAAAAGAAAATCACCAAGACATATCATAATCAAGCTCTCCAAAATCAAAGAAAAGAAGAGAATCCTAAAAGCAGCCAGGGAACAAGAGAAGTGTTACTTACAAAGGCAAACAAATCAGATTAAGCTCTGATCTCTCAGCAGAAACCATGAAGGCAAGAAGGAAATGGGGAGACATATA
>NW_006408625.1:4800814-4801386 GCF_000296735.1 Chrysochloris asiatica
AAGCTAATTGCAATAAAAAACGAGCAGGAGTGGCAATACTAATGTCTGATAAAATAAACTGTAAGGCAAAAACCAGCATAAGAGATAAAGAAGAACACTATCTCATGATTAAAGGATCAACTGAACAAGATGACATAACCATAATAAATATCTACACTCTCAATGAAAGAAACCCAAGATATATAAAGCAAACCCTACTAGACTTGAAGAAAGAAATAGGTAAATCTACAATAATAGTGGGAAATTTTAATACACAACTTTCAAAAAAGAATAGAACAACCAGAAAGAAACTTGACAAAGACACAGAGGAACTAAACAGCACAATCAACCAACTTGACCACATAGATGTGTACAGAGCATTCAACCCAACAATGGCACAATACACATTCTTTTCCAGCACACGTGGAATATTCTCCAGAATAGACCATGTGTTAGGCCACAAAACAAACCTCCATAAATTTACAAATATCAAAATACTACAAAGCATCTTCTCATACCACAATGCTACAAAATTAGAAATCAACAATATGAAGACCAAGGAAATAAAGTCAGATACATGGAAACTGAATAAC
>NW_006408625.1:4810918-4811899 GCF_000296735.1 Chrysochloris asiatica
GCTAGACTGAAACTCAAAGGGAATATACGAGGAGGCATGTAAGCTTGCTGGCGACCACATTGGTCTACTGGTGAGAGGAAGTGAAGGAAAAGCAGCAATGAAGAGGTGGGCTGAGTCCGATCAAGGTACATCAACCTAGATTATGGTGAGAGCTGGTTGGCCTGAAGTACAGTGAGACTTGGGAACTTCTGAGCCCATGGACAAGGACCTGGCCACAGAGGGCTAGAGCTGAGAGTGAGGTGTCCAGTTGATATGAAGTGAGGGACTATGCACAAGGGCACCCAAATTCTCAGATAGTGCCCATTGGACCTAGCTCCAATGGATGGATGTTCAGAATCTGACTAGAGGAAGAAAAAGAGGGAAGGAAAAAAAAAATTTTTTAAATAAGTGTAAATTGTTACAATCTGATGAACTTGACCTATATTTATGGATGTAGTAGCTTAAAATACAAACTAAGAGGGAAATAATCTTTACAGCAAGGATCATTCCCATCCCCTCTGTACACACTGTTGATAGGTATGGGCAGCTTAGACATTGGATACCTAAAATGGGGGCACTGTAAGGCATGAAGTGACTGGCTTACAAGAATAAGTTTAGATTCAGAGTTCATGGGGGAAGGTAGAATTCCCATTGAGTGGTTTTCATCCTGTCTAGACAGGTCTGGTGAAAGCAGATGTGGATGACACTTTCATGATTCAATAGTGAGTAATTGTTATCATGACTAATTGTGATTCTCACAACTGTAAAGGTAAACATTTTTTAGCAAAAAGGGGTTAGTGGTTGATCTTACAGTCCTGGAGCAGAGGACCCTGGGACCATCAAAGGAGAAGAGCAAGAGCAGAGTGTGGGACCCTATCCAGAAAAGCAGCGATGGAGACAATCAGAGATGGAGGCAGAGATAATGACATGAAAAGATGGAGCACCTGAGGACTCTAGACTCATGGAGGGAGAAGAGATGTGTGCTGGCAGCCAGGGGGCCGG
>NW_006408625.1:4814374-4826803 GCF_000296735.1 Chrysochloris asiatica
GTAGAGAAGCTAAAGCAACTAGAAGAATTGAAGAGGTCCAAGAGCTGAACAGAAAATTTCAAAGATCAGTTCGAGAAGATAAAACCAGGTGTTTGAAATACCAGAGGTATTTCAATGTGTGGTGGATTTCTCACTTAAACTTTCCTTCAAAAATCTAAGTACATGTCTTAGTAACTTGGTAACTGAGGCTCCAAAAGCTGACTGCTGACAGGTTCCACACCTACTTGCCATATCTGACAGTTTGTGAGCAAATAGCATCATCACTGACGCCCTCCATCTATCATTCTCTCAGGAATGCTGATGTCATTTTAAAAGGTGGCAGGCCAAAGGCAAAGAAGAGTGAGAGAGGTCTCCTCTTTAGAAGTCCTGCATTAACAGCCATCCATGACCTCCAAGATTGGAAATGGCTCCTGCAGAAATTGCATTTTTGATATTCAAGTAAGAATCATCAAGTTTTTTCTTGGCCTGAATGAATTCCCAGTGGATCAGTGAGAAAGTAAAAAAAAAAAAAAAGGTTGTTTCTTGTTCTAATACTTCAGTTATTCAACAAAATGGCTGTCATATGTTTAACCACACTGAGAATTCCAAGAAAACCCACATCAGAAAGGCTAAACTTTTGGCTGCAGCCAGGTGTCTTTAAACAAGGTGTGGTGCATGGTTCTGGAATCAGTTGAGAAGTCTTGAAGAAGAGCCTGCCTTGTGTATTTGTCATGCCCAGGGATGAGGCAGAAGGAAGAAAAAATAAAAGTCTTGGATCTACAAGATAAGCTGATATGGAAACCAATGGTTTACCTGCGAAATGCTGAGTTACTCAGACTCTCCTGCACTGAAGTGCAGGAGTTTTGGGAACCTCCTCTATAGGAAGAGCAGATTTGGGAAGGTCATTTATTACCCCTAATAAGAAATTTTGTTGTTATTAAGTGTCATCGAGTCAGTTCCGACTCATAGTAACCCTGAATAGGGTTTCTGAGGAACAACTGGTGGGTTTGAACCACCAGTTGTTTTTTTAATTCATCATGCTAAAAAATTCTTCTTTGAATCCATGCAGAAAATGGCAAATTTAATTTGCTTGTCCTATTGGATCAATGGGCTGTGATTTCAAGGAGAACAGTGTGGAGATGGCCTATTGAGGTCTTGATTAGGCTCAGAAAGATAAAGTGAAATGATCAATCTGCAATATCTGCTACAAGTCTGTCTCTGTAGAGGATACGATGGCATCCTTTACTAACTAGAAGTCCCCTGATGATTCTTTAACTGCTAACCAAAAGACTGGAGGTCTGTTTCAAATTGGAAACAAATTTGATAATTTTTAAATGAAAATTTATTAATGAATGTATGTGAGATAAATAATATATCATAATTCTCCTGATTTTTAAAGGGTGTATAAATAGAGGTCTGTGAGAAGAGGACTTTTTGTCTGTTATATCCCTAAACCAGTTGTTGTGTGTCAATTTCTGACCACATGTGTGTCAGAGTAGAACTGGACTCCTTAGACTTTTCAATGGCTGACTTTTCTAAAGTAGACAGCCAGAACCTCTTCAGGGGACCCTTTGAGTGGACTCACGGAGCTCTAGCGTAGTGATTACTAGTCAGGCTGCTAATCTCACAGTCAACAGTTCTTAACTACCAGTGGTTCTGCAGGAGAAAGATGAGGCTTTCTACTCCCAAAAAGATTTATAATTTTGGAAACCCTATAAAGAGTCATTAAGAGTTGGAACCAACTCCACGGCACACCACCACCATCACTGAGTAGACTAAAACTTTCAGTCTTTCAGTTAGCAGTTGTTATTAGCTGCTGTTGAGTTGATACTGACTCACAGTGACCTTATACACAAAAGAATGAATCACTGCCTGGTCCTGGGCCAATTTAACAGTAGTTACTACACCTGAACTCATTGCTGTTGCCACTGTGCCAATCCATCTAGATGAGCATTTTCCTCTTTTTCACTAACCCTCCACTTTACCAAGCATGATATACCAAGCATGAGGGACTGGTCCCTCCTGATAATATATCCAAAGTATGAGAGATGAAGTCTGGCCATCCTGGCTTTGTTTGTACTTCCGGCAGTCCATAGAACTTTTAATAGTCTCTTCAAACACCATAACTCAAATGCATCAATTCTTCTACAGTCTTCCTTATTCATTGTGCAACTTTAACATGCATATGAGGTGATTGAAAATACCGTGACTTGGGACAGGTATACCCTAGTCCTCAAACTGACGTCTTTGCACTTGAACATTTTAAAGAGATCTTGTGCAGTATATTTGCCCAAGGCAATATGTTGTTTGATTTCTTGTCTGCTTCTTCCATGAGTGTTGATGGTTGATCCAAGCAAAGTGAAGTCTTTGACAGCTTCAGTCTTTTCTCCATTTATCTTGATGTTATTTATTGGTCCAGTGGTGAGGATTTTGTTTTATTTATATTGAGGTACAACACATACTCAAGGCTGTGGTCTTCGATCTTCAGTAAGTATTTAAAGTCTTCTTCACTTTCAACAAGCAAGGTAGTATCATCTGTATATCGCAGATTGTTACTAAGTCTTGCTCCAATACTGATGCCATGTTCTTCTGCATATAATCCAGATTCTTGCATTATTTGCTCAGCATAAAGACTGAATAAGTAAGGTGAAAGAATACAACCCTGGCACACATCTTTCCTAATTTTAAACCAATCAGTGTTCCCTTGATCTGTTTGAACAACTACTCCTTGTTCTATGTACAGGTTCCTCATTAGAACGATTAAGTGTTCATCAATACTCATTCTCTGCAATATTATCCATAGCTTGTCATGGTCCACACAGTTGAAAACCTTTGTGTAGTCAATGAAGCACAGGTAGACTTCTTTCTAGTATCCTCTGCTTTCAGCCAAGATCCATTTTACTTCAGTATTGATATCATTTGTTCCACATCCTCCTCTGAATCAGCTTTAACCTCTGGCAGTTCCCTGTCAATGTGCTGCTGCAGTTGTTTTTTTAATTATCTTAAGCAAAATTTTACTTGTATGTGATATTAATGATATTGTATGATGATTTCTGCATTCCATTGGGTCACTTCTCTTTAGAATGAGCATAAATATGGATCTCTTTCAATCAGTTAGCAGTAGAGCACATTAACCTTTTGCACTACCTTGGGAATCTTATGTCCCTATAACTTAGACTAGAAGTTGGTACATACAAGGTACTATAAGGCATCTTCTAGAACAGAACCAGACTTGGAATTGTCAAGGATGCTTATAAGTAAAAACGTAAGTCCTGAGTCCTCCTTCTATGGAGTATGATCACTTATTGAATGTCTTGGGTGTTCACACTGATCCAGAACTCTACCACACCCTTCAGCCCTCCACTAAACACTCTATATAGCTTTATACTCTGACACTTCCCTTTGCTGTTGGCAAAGAATGGCTGAAACGCTGGGGAGAGTCTAACTTGCTGTAACATACTTTGAAGATATAAATTGAAGACAGGTTTAAGACTCTCTTGGTGTTAGTGACACCAGGGTCTAGATTTTCAGATCACAAAGTGGTCAACTATAGCATATGGTATACATAATTCTTGTAAAATATATCGAGGTAAAGAAAAGAAGGAGTTGGAAACTGGCATGGAACAGACTTAGTCAGCTTTCTGGGCTACGTTTGCAGCATGCGTGACCTCGAAATAAGCATAACATGGTAGGTTTTGGAATGAATTCTGAAGCCATATCCTCATTCAATGTCTAGAGTTCAGCACAGCTTCCTCTGCTACCATTATTTAGCTGGGGGAACCCAAAAGATTTTCATGGAGAGATATGTGGACAGCTGTGTTTTGATGAACATGCCCAGTTTTCTTTTGCTGCTGAAGCAAAAGTCTCTGCATAATGATCCTCTGTTCAGTTGGAAATACATTCTCAGTTTTCATTCCAATGCAGAACAAAGCAGGGATCCCCAATTCAGGTCAACATTTTGGAACACCCTTGTTTGATGAGGAAAAATGTTTTTGTCATCAGTTGTTTGCTCAGCCATCCTGTTCATGGGAAGAAGCATCTTTGGTCCACTTGACACTGGTAGTGACGTGAAACCCCCACCACTGCCCATCCAGGTCTTCAATGGCATCTCTACTTTGAGATAGTTGTCTATTATTACATGGACTGCATGTAACTAGACCTCCATCTCTTTCTCTGCCCCCTCTTTTCATTTTTTTCTAGTACTTTGGAAGTGTTTAAAATCCCATAAATTTGAGAATAGTTTGTTTTGTTTTGTTTTGTTTTTTTAAGCATGAGATACTCTAATCTTGTGCTAATATGGTTGTCACTAGTCATATGTCTATTTGAATTAATTAAAATGAAATGAAATAAAATTAAATAACTAGTTCCTAAGTTGCATTCACCACATTTCAAGTGTTTAAAAGCCACATGGCTAATGGATATCATATTAAACAGTGCAGAAAGTTAACATTAGAGAAACTAGATGAAGGATATTTGGGGACTCTGTACTGCCTTTGCAACTTTTCTATAAATATAAAATTATTCTAAACTAAAATGTTTAATATAAATTATTTTCCTACCTTCAAATTCAATCTCATTCAAGCTATACTTTTGGGGACTGTTTCACAATTTTTGTTGCATCTGGAGAAAAATTTAGGAGAGAAGTCTCTGGACAAGCTCTCTGGCAGTACAGACTTGACATAGACAAAGCATAGAGCAAAGGAAGAGAAAACCTTTGGGAATTATTATCTTTAAGGATTGAGCAGAACAAAAAAAAAAAACCAGTAGCCTTAGATGCAGATAAAGAGAAAGACTTCAGGAAAGATGGTCCAGTAGGCTACCCAGACCCTCTACAAGACATGAGAGACCAAATGAAATAGAAATGAATGCTAATTCTGGAACCTGGAACTTCCAAGGAAAAGCTAGAGAATTGAATTGAATATTGACTAGGAGAAGAAGCTGAACAAAAATGGTGAGCAAGGAGACAGACATAACAGTGAATTGTCAGCTGACCTACCACAATATGGCTACTTTGAGCTTTTGGGAGAAGCATTCGTATCAGTACAGCGACTTGATGGGTTCAGCTCACCAGTACACCAAACCACTTTGGTGATGGTGACCAGAAAGGTGGTCAGTCATTTCATGGATCAAACACTAGGTGCATGTCACCCCACATTTGAAATCATGTGCTCGCTGTCTTCTTTACCAGAGAACACTCAGTACCTGATGGACACCCAACCAGCCCCTGGGCTGGCAAGAACTCCTCCCAGGACCAGGTGCTCTGCCCCCTACTCCCCACCCACTGCTGTGGCCTCCTAAGTCAGTGCTGACTCCCACTCTCTCTTTGGTCCACTGGAGCATCTTCTAGGTGACCTTCCCGCTGCACTAGTTTTCTCCTTTCTTTTTGTACCTTTTTCTTTCCCTTCCCTTGTTTTTTTTTCTTTTTGTGACTTCCTTTTATGTTTTTTCTTCTTTTCCTTTCTGTTTGCCCTTCTTTGCTCTTCATTTCTTATATATATATTTTTATTTACTAATCTCTTTTTCTTATCCTTATTTCTTTTTTTCCCTGCCCTAGTTTTTTGAGAGTCTTGGTGTGGTGCTCTAGGATCAGCACTGGACTGCTAACCACAAGGTCAGTGGGTCAAACACACCAGCTACTCCTCAGAAACCCTATACAGGGTCTCTGTGAGTCAGAACCAATTAGATGGCACTTAACAAGTTTTTGTTTATTCTCTCTCTCTCTCTCTCTCTTTCTCTCTCTCTCTCTCTTTTTTTTTTTATCTTTTTGTCCCTTTTCCTAAATTTAGTTAGTATTCCCTTTTTTTTGTTTTTCCTCCTGTTTTTTTCTTTTTAATTTGTTTAGTATTTTCTTTTTTTATTCTTGCTAATTCATTTTACTCTTATTTTTTGTCTTACCCAGTGAGAGACAGAAATCATACTTACTCTACATATCCACACTCACACCTCCTGCAGCTTCACCCACTGGGTGAGGGATAACACCCATTCCTGTATTACCTTGTCAATGATAGACAGCAGCCAAAAGCAGCCCAACTAGCCCTTAACTGCTCTACATGAACATCTATCAGAGAATGGTTCACACACTCCCATCCTTGACCACAACCACCAGTAGACAGGTGGTTAAGTGTTGGCAAACTAACAAGTACAGTAATACACCTGCCCTGCTCAGTCAGATATACCAAAAGCAAACAAAAAGAAAACTATCGAGAAAACACACCAACACATAATTATTAATTATATACAAAAACAATAATACCACAACACAGAACCTCAGTTCACATGAAGGAAGATGACACAGTGATTCACACAAGTGATCAAAGTACAGAGCCAGAAAACTTTTCTTAAAAAGAATTGACATTGGACATACCCTATAAGGGATTAAAAAGAATAATACCTTCAATGGACTGAAAGGAAGATTGAGGAAAACACACACAAAATTAAGGAAAACACAGAGGAAATTCTTAAAGAATTCAAGAAAACAAAGTGACAAAATAAATGAAAAATTAGAAACCATACAAAATCAGCAAATTGAAATCCTGAAGTTTAATACTAAGATTTCAAAACTAGATAATGCACTGTAAGAACAGAGGAGTTGAACTTAATCAGTGTTAGAATGAGAAAAATTAAAAACAAATATCTCAATACTAATTTGCAAAAGAACATTCAGGAAAAGAAAAAAAAAATGGAGAAAGCCTAAGAATTATGTGAGAATGTCATGAAGAGGAATACCATATGTGATCAGAATATCAGAGCAGGAAGAGATACACACACATACACACAGTGAAAACCACTGAGTACTTATTGGAAGAAAACATCACTAATATCATGAAAGACTGTAAGATATACATTTAAGATGTTCAATGAACCCTAAACAGGATAGACCCCCCAAACAAGATAGACCCCAATAGAAAATAACCGAAACAGATCATAATCAAATTGTCCAAAACAAAAGACAAGAAACCTGAAAGCAGCTCAGGAAAAGTTAAAAGTTACCTGACTACACTCTTATTTCTCAGCAGAAACCATTCAGGCCAGAAGATAATGAGATAGTATATATAAAACTCTGAAAGAAAAATATTTGTCAACCAAAAATTATATACTCAGCAAAATTGTCCCTGAAATGCTTTTGCTGTTAAGTGACATAGAATTGGTTCCACCTCATAGTGACCCTGTATAGGGTTTACAAGGCTGTAAATCTTTACAGGAGCAGAAAGCCTCATCTTTCTCCCTTGGAGTGGTTGGTGGATTGGAACTGGTGCCCTTGCAGTTAGCCAACTACACCATCAAGGCTCCTGTGGTAAAGCATTTAGGTTAGGTTTTAACATTTATTTGTGCTGTTGCTGCTATAATTGTATTGAGGGATGTCAGTACATAAGGGCAAACTACAGGGGAAAAGACACTCTTATAGAAGCTATATAGCCAGGCTCTCCCAGATGTGATGGCAAAATTAGGACATTTCCATATAAACAGAAACAAACAGAATTTGTAAAACCCAGACCAACCTTACAGGAAATATTAAAGGAGTCTTGGACAGAGAACAATGTTAGACAATAACCTGAGATTAACACACATGAAAATATCACCCAAAGTCAATCCAGACATAGAATCACCCAAAGTAAAATAAACTTACAAGACTGAAAACAGAGAATCAGAGGTATCAATTTATAAATAAGGGCAAATACAAAGTAAAAAGAGGGAATAAATAATGTAGTTACAAGAATTCCAAATGGAGAGGAAGTCAAGAAGATTTCAAGATAGAATAGATTGTTTTAAACGTGGGAAGAAAAGAGTAGAGGGTAACATTAAATAAAATTAATGAATCTTCTTGTCAAAATAAGAGACAGGGCAATCATAAAGATATAATAAACACAAAAGCAACAGTAATGAAGAAAATCATAAGAAAACCCACAAACAATAAAAAAAAAAAAAAACTCAGCACAAAAAATTATGTGAAACAAAGAAACCAGCACCATTACAAAGCAAAATAAAACAAAGCACACAGTAACATGAAACCAATCAATTCATACCTATTGATAATTATACTGAATACAAATGAAAATGGATTAAATGTAGAATGGATAAGAAAACAGGACCCATCAATATGTTATCTGCAAAAGACACATTGTAGACACAGACAAAATAAGCTAAAATCTAAGAATGGAGTAGCATATATTAAACAAATAGAAACCAAAAAGGAGCAAGAGCGGTATTTTTAATATCTGATAAAATAGATGGTATTTTAAATATCTGACAAAATAGACTTTAAGACAAAAATTACCAAAAGGAACAAGAAGGTTATTACATAATGATTAAACAATCAACTGAACAAGGGGACATAGTCACAATAGATATCTATGTACCCAATGAAAGAGCCTCAAAAGACATAAATCAAACTTTAACAGAATGAAGAGAGAAACAGGCAAATCCATAATAATAGTTTGTTGTTATTTTGATAAGTGTCATTGAATTGATTCCAACTCATAGCAATCCTGTTTAGGGGGTCCAAAGAGTGGCTGGTGGGTTTGAACCACTGACTTTGTGGTTAGCAGTCCAGTGCTTATCTTAAAGTGTCACACCAGGACTCCATAATAATAGGTGTTGTTGTTAAGTGACTTTGAGTTGGTTCCAACTCATAGTCGACCCAATATAAGGTTTCTAAGGAGCAGTTGGTAAGCTTGAACCACTGACCTTTTAGTCCAGTGCCCACCATGCCATACCAGGACTCCTGGTAATAGCAGGAAACTTCAATACATCACTTTCAATGAAGGACAGCACAACTAAAGACAGCACAACAAAGATACAAAACTAAACAACAATCAATCAGCATGGCCTTATAGAACACTTTACCTAACACCAGCACAATATGCATTCTTTTCCAGAGCACATGAACCATTCTCCAGCATAGAGCATATGTTAGGCTACAAAGCAAGTGTTAATAAATTTTAAAACATCAAATTACTACAAAATATCTACTCAAAATGTTATAAAATCAGAAATGAACAATAGAAAGATCAAGGAGAAAAAAATCAAATATATAGAAATTGAATAATACCTACCTAAAAATTAGGAGCTCTGGTAGCGTAGTGGTTACGAATGGGCTGCGAACCTTAAGGTCAGCGGTTCGAAACTACCAGCCGTTCCGCGGGAGAAAGATGAGGCTTTCTACTCCCGTAAGGATTTACACCCTCGGAAACCCTGTACAGGGTCGCTATGGGTCGGAACCGACTCGAAGCCAATTAACAACAATTAACAACAACAAAAATTACTGAGTAAAAGGAGAAATAAAGAAATTCCTTAATCAAATGAAGATAAAAACACAACATAAAAAAACCTTTGTGACACAACAAAAGCAGTGATAAAGACATACTTGTCTTTTGTCACATCAAAAAAGAAGAAAGAAGCAAAATTAACACCTTCAACAAAATATATTCAATTTAGTTAAAGATCAGCAAAATAAGGCAACAGTCACCAGAAAAAATGAAATAAAGATCTGAGCAGTCAGAAATGAAATAGAAAAGTAATAGGAAGAATCAACAAGATTAGAACTTGGTTCTTTGAAAGCATTAATAAAATTGACAAACCAATGGCAAATTTAACAAAGAAAAAGTAGAAGATGCAAATCATATGGGTAACAAACAAAATAAGCAATGTAACAAAGAATGAATAGAAATAAAAAGGGTAATAGCAGAATATTATGAAGAGCTGTACTCCAACAAATTTGAAAGCCTAGAAGAAATAGAAAAAAAATTTAAAAACACACTACCTACCCAAATGAACACAATTTGAGGTAGGAAATTTGAACAGAGTCATCATAAATGAAGAAACTGAACAGATCATAAAAATATAGCTTCCAACAACAACAAAAAAGCAATCCTTGGCCAGGCAGTTTCACTGGTAAATTCTACCAAATGTTCAGTGAAAAGCTGACAATTCTACTCAATTTGTTCCAGAGCACAGGAAAGGATGGAATACTCCTGAACACATTCTATGAAGCAAGCATGATCCTGGCACCAAAACCAAGCAAAAACATCACTAAAAAAGAAATTTTAGACGAACATCCCTCATGAACATAGATGCACAAATTCTAAAAAAAAAATCCTAACCCAAAGAATCCAACAACATATCAAAAAATATTATATCATGATCAGGTGGGATTCATACCAGGAATGCAAGGATGATTCAACATTAAAAAAATAATCAACGTAATCCACCACATCAATAAAGCAATGGAAAAGAACCACATGAACATATGAACGGATGCAGAAAGGCATATGACAAAATACAACACCCATTCCTGATAGCACTCGACAAAACAGGACTAGAAGAGAAATTTCTCAGCTATTATTGCTCAGCAAAATTAAGGCATATATACAAAACCAAGGAGTTCTGGTGTGGCACTGCGGGTTAATGTGTTAGACTGCAAAGTTGGTGTGAACTGCAATGTCAGCAGTTCAAGCTCACCAGCCATTTGTCTTTTTCTTGTAAAGGTGTACATATTTTAGAAATGAGTTTCTTATCTGATGTGCCCTTGCAAAAGAATTTTTCCCATTCTGTGGGTTCCCTTTTACTCTTTTGGTGAAGTCTTTTGATGTACCTAAGTTTTTAATTTTTAGTATGTCCCAATCATCTATTCTGTCTACTTTTGTTTGTGTAGTTTCAAAATGTTTGGTAGTCTGTGTATTCCCTGTATTAGAGCCCTCACATTTGTCCCTACTTTTTCATTGATGGCCTTCATAATTGTGGGATTCACATTTGGGTCTTTAATCCATGCTGAGTTGTTTTTGTATAAGGCATAAGGTAAAGGTCTTGTTTCAATCTTATGCATATTACTTTCTAGTTCTGCCAGCACCATCTGTTGAAAAGACTATCCCCTCCCCATGAGATATATTTAGGTACTTTGTCCAAAATCAGTTGGCTGTATGTGGATGGGTTACTTTCTGGATTCTCAATTCTGTTCCATTAATCAATGTATCTTTCATTGTACCAGTACCAAGCTGTTTTGACCACTGTAGCCACGTAATAAATTTTGAAGTCGGGGAGTGAGAGGTTTCCAAACTTCTTCTCCTTCTTCTTAAGCAGTGCTTTGCTTATCCTGGGTCTCTTTCCTTTCTATATAAATTTTGTAATTGTTTTTTCCATCTCTTTGAAGAAGATTGGGATTGCATTACATGTGTAAATTGCATTGGGCATTATTGACATTTTCACAATATTAATTCTTCCTATCCAGGAGCATGGTACATTCTTCCATTTTTGTAGGTCTCTTTCGGTTTCTTGTAGTAGTGTTTTGTAGTTTTCTTTGTATAGTCATTTCTTTCTCTGGATACATTTATTCCTAGATAATTCACACTTTGGCAGCTATTGTAAATGGTATTGTTTTCCTAATGTCCTTTTCAGCATTGTCGTTATTGGTAAAGATGAATTCAACTGATTATTGCATGTTGATCTTATATTTGCCACTTTGTTGAATCATCTAATGAAGTCTAATAGTTTTTTTACTGAGTCTTTGGGGTTTTCTATTTATAGGATCATATCATCTGCAAACAGAAAGTGTTTTACTTCCTCTTTGCCAATTTAGATTACTTTAATTTCCCTGTCTTGCCATATCGCTCTGACTAAGATTTCTAATACAATATTGAATAGAAGTGGTGACAAAGGGCATCCTTGTCTGCTCTCTGTTCACAGAGGGAAGACTTTCAATTTCTCGCCATTGAGAGTAATGTAGGCTATTGGTTTTGTATATATGCTCTTTATGATGTTGAGGAATTTCCCTTTAATTCCTACTTTGCTGAGTGTTTTTTTTATCAGGAATGGATGTTGGATTTTGTCAAATGCCTTTTCTTCATCAATCGATATGATCATGTGGTTCTTTTCTTATTTATATGGTGGATTACGTTGATCGTTTTTCTAATGTTGACCCATCCTTGCATCCCTGATATGACTCCCACTTGATCATGATGTATTATCTTTTCTTTGTGCTGCTGGATTCTGCTGGCTAGGATTTTGTTGAGAATTTTTGCATCTATGTTCATGAGGGATATTGATCTATAGTTTTCTTTCTTAGTTACATCCTTCCCTGGTTTTGGAATAAGGGTTATGCTTACTTCATAAAATGGATTAGAAAGTTTTCCATCCTCCTCTATATTCTGGAATAATTTGAGTAGAATTGGTGACAGCTCTTGCCTTAATGTTTGGTAGAACATTCAGTGAAGCCGTCTGTGCCTAGATTTCTTTGGTTGGGAGTTTTTTGATAACCTGATCAATTTCTTCTTTTGTTATGGATCTGTTCAGGTTTTCTGGTTCACTCTGTGTAAGTTTAAGTAGGTCATGTTTTTCTAAAAATGTATCTGTCTCTTCTAAGTTTTCAAATTTCTTGGAGTACAGCTTTTCATAGTATTCTTTTAATATTCTTTTGATTTCCTTTGGTTCCATTGTGACATCACCCATGTGGTTTCT
>NW_006408625.1:4827419-4828927 GCF_000296735.1 Chrysochloris asiatica
GTTGAATGCTCTGTACACATCTAAAAGGCTCTTCTGTGTCTTTGTCAAGTTTCTTTCTGGTTGTTCTAGCCATTTGTGAAAGCAGTGTATTAAAATCACCCATGATTATTGTAGATTCATCTATTTCTTTCTTCAAATCTATTATAGTTTGCTTTATGTATTTTGGAGTTCTTTCATTGGGAGCATTGATATTTTTTATGGTAATGTCGTCTTGTTCAATTGTCTCTTTACTCATGAGATAATGTCCATCTTTATCTATTATGCTGGTTTTTGCCTTAAAGTTTATTTTATCAGACATTAGTACTGTCACTCCTATTCTTTTTTTATTGCAATTAGCTTGGTATATATTTTTCCATCCTTTGACTTTTATTCTGTTTTTGTCTCTGTGTATAAAATGTATCTCTTGCAGACAGCATATTAAAAGATCTTGTTTGCTTATCCATTCTGCCACCCTCCGTCTCTTAACTGGTGCATTTAATCTGTTTACATTGAGTGTAATTATTGATCAGTATTGATTCATTGCTGCCATTATGTTTGTTTTTGTTTTTTTTGTGGTGTGGCTGCTTTCTTTGTTCTGCGTGTCTTCCTGTGCTGAGTCCATGGTGTTTGTGTTCTTCTCATATTTTTAATATTTCCATGTTCTTTTTGGATTTTAATTTTCTTGGTATGTTGTGAAGTGTTAATTTTCTTTGAGGTTACCTTATATTCTATTAACTTTCCCCTCCAGTTAGCCCAGCCTATTTTATCCTGTAATCTACCTGACCTTCTCACCATCTGGATCTCTGTTCCTACATGTTTACCTTCTTTCACATTGTAATTGTTTTGATCATAGACTGACCTCCCAGATTCTCTGAGTTTATTCTTATAGTTTTGTCCTGTTCTTGACTCTTTCATCTGTCTATTTAGTTCTGGGTGGTGCTGCCCCATATGTCAATCTCTGGTTGTTGTCTGTTCTTATTGGTTCTCAGTCCACAGAACGGCCTTTAGGATGTTTTTCATAGCATGGTTGGCTTTGGCAAAATTCCTTAGCTTCTGTTTATCCTGGAATATTTTGATTACACCATTGAATTTGATTGATAGCTTTGCTGGATAAAGAATTCTTGGTTGGCAGTTGTTTTTTCTTTCAGGGTTTTATATATGTCTCCCTTTTGGCTTCTTGCCTGCATGGTTTCTCTTGAGAGATCCGAGCTTAATCTGACTTGTTTGCTTTTGTATGTAACACTTCTGCTTTCCCTAGCTGCTTTCAGGAGTGTCTCCTTTCCTTTGTTTTTGGAGAGCTTGATTATGATATGTCTTGGTGATTTTCTTTTGGGGTCTATCCTTCCTGGGGTTCGTTGAGCTTCTTGAATGTTTATGTTTTCACTTTTTAGGATGTTAGAGAAATTTTCTTCCAGCAGTTCTTCAACTAGTTCCTCTGTTGAGTAATTCTTGTTCCAGAATGCCAATAATTCCTAAGTTATTCCTCTCCATGTTGTCCAACATGAATCTTAGACCTTCTTCAGATTTTT
>NW_006408625.1:4829212-4832654 GCF_000296735.1 Chrysochloris asiatica
AAAAAAAAAAAAAAAAAAACAGAACAAAACAAAAACAACAAAATATTTTGTCTACCTTTGCTCCAAGGTTCCCACAGTGTTATTCCGTGGTGGACCTGCTTGCTTTCCAACTTGGTCTTGCCATTTGGTCTTGCCCAAGTTTTTGGTTCCAGGCCGCTGAGCCCGGCAGATTCTAAAGTATGAGATTTCTTACTTCCACTACTATTTCCACTAGCTATAATCCTTCAAACTTTTAAAATATTCCTAGATATGTGGTTCAGAATTTTGGAGCTCTGCCTTGAACCTGCTTCATCTGGTATTCTGTGGTATTGCTAATGGAGATCTTCACTGCACTTCTACCCTATGTGCCATCAAGCCCTGCCCTCCTCTTATTTTTTTGCCCAACAAAACAGTAATAGAAGGGAAATTCCTCCATACAATTATTTACATATACACAAAACCAACAGCCAATAGTATTCTCAATGGAGAGAGACCGAAAATATTCCCCTTGTGAATAGGAACCAGACAAAGATGCTCTTCATTACCATTTATATTCAATATTGCATTGGAAGTTGTAGCCAAAGTAATAGGGTAAGAAATGGAAATAAAGGACATCTAAATTGGCAAAGAAAAAATAAAACTATATTTTCAGATGATATCTGGAATATATATAAAATCCCAGAGACTCAAAAGAAAACTATTAGAACTAATAGAAGGATTCAGCAAAAGCTAACTTTTGTTGCTGTTGAGTGCCATCGAGTCAATTCTGACCCATAGCGACACTGCATAGGGTTTCAGAGGAGCAGCTAGTGAGCTTGAATCTTGCAGCTCAAACTGACTTTGCAGTCTAGCACATTAACCTGCAGCGCCAAACCAGGACTCCAAATTAACTCTGGTGGTAGTGGTTATGTGCTGTGGAGTTGGTTCTGACTCATAGCTACCCTGTACAGGGTTTTCAAGGCTATAAATATTTGTTGTTGTTGTTGTTGTTATGTGCCATGGAGTCAGTTCCAACTCAGTGATCCTGTGCAGGGTTTCCAAGGCTATAAACCCATAAGGGAGCAGAAAGTCTCAACTTTCTCCCATGGAACAGCTGGTAGTTTTGAACTGCTGACCATGAGATTAGCAGCCAAATTCGTAACCACTCCACTACCAGAGCTCCTTAGATGGATCAAAAACCTAAGTGTAAAACATAAAACTATAAAAATCATCAAAGAAAAAATATGGATAATCTTTGGGGCTCTAGATGGCATAAATACACTAAAAAATTAACCAAAAATTAACACTTGTCAAAAGACAAGCTAGACAACTGGGACTGCCTCCAAATTAAATATTTAATGCATTAAAAGGGTACATTGTGACATCATGTGATAAGCACTGGATTACAAACCAAAGATCAATGGTTCAAACTCTCCAGACGCTCCCTGGGAGAAAGATGAGGCTTTTTGCTCCCACAAAAATTTAAAAGCCTCAGAAACCCTACACAGGATCTCTATGAATCAAAACCAATTGGAAGGCACTTAACAATAACAACAACAATGCATTAAAACTTTTCTCCAAGTGTTAAAAGAAAGCCTACAGATGGAGGGAAAAAATGACTATATGAGTTGGAACTGACTCCATGGAACTTAAGAACAACAACAATATATCAGACAAGAGACTATTCTCTAAAATTTATAGAAAGCCTTAATACTTCAGCAGCAACAACAAAACCAATCATTTAATAAATGATCAGAAAACATAATCAGACACTTCACCAAAGAAGACATTCAGGGGACCGATAAATACATGGAATGCTCATGGTCATTAGTCATTACAGAAATATCATCTCACCCAAGCATTATTGGTAAAACAAAACAACAGAACATAACAAATGCTGCCAAAGATTTGGAGACACTAGAATACTCATATTTTGCTTTGGGAATCTAACTGGTACAACCACTGTGGAAAGCAATATGGCACTTCCTTAAAGAGTTGATAATAGAAATATCATATGATCCAGCACTATTAGGTATATGTTGATGTTGTGCACTATTAGGTATATGTTGTTATTGTGCACCATCAAGTTGGTTCCGATTTATAGTGACCCTGTATAGGGCTTCTGAGAGTACCTGGTAGGTGTGACCTGCCAACATTGCAGTCACCAGTCCAATGCTTATCGTACAGTGTCACACCAGGGCTAACTAGGTATATATATCCCAGAGAAATAACAGCCAAGACACAAACAGATGCACACACATCCATACTCATCACAGTAGTTCACAATAGCAAAAAGATGGAAACAACTTAAATGTCCATCAACAGAAGAATGGATAAACAGAATGGAATACTAAGCAATATTAAAGAATAATAAAGAATTCTTCTGCAATATACCTCAAAACATGGGCGTACCTGGAGAACATTAAACTGAGTGAAATTAAGTCAATGACAAAAGGACAAATACTGTATAAGACCACTATTATAAAAAGTCACAAAAAAGGTTTCACATAAAATGAAACATTCTTTGATGATTATCAGGGGTGAGAAGGTGATGGGAAGGTCAATCAATAACTAGATGGTTGTTGTTAAGTGAGTTGAGTTGGTTCTGACTCATAGTGACTCTGTATAGGGTTCCTAAGGAGTAACTGGTGGGTTTGAACTGCTGACCTTGTGATACTCAGTCCAGTGCTGATCCACAGCACCACAACAGAGGGTAAACATATGTTATTTTGGGTGAAGGGGAAGGCAATATATAATAAGAGAGAGGGCCGCAAAAAAATGTTGGAGGCAAAGGAAGAAACTGGGAGAAGTATAAGAGTTAAAGGCAACAGAAGTAAACATTATATACACAATCCTGAAATAACAGTAGTAACAATAATCTATGAGTAGATATATAGACATGCACACTGAACAATTGTGGGAAGGATAATAGTACTATAACCATGAAAAAATATATAGTTTAGACAGGAACTTCTGCATATGTAATTACCTCTGCTGCAAATATTTCCATGAATAAAGTAGAACATACAGGAAGCAAACTTATGAACACTTCTATGTTCAAACTTATGAACAAGCCTATAAGGTGAATAGTGTACAATCCTTACAATAATCAACCATTTCAGATTTTGAGATTTTAATAAAAATGCTAGCAATTGCCCAGGGACAAAGTCTAGAAGGTAGGAAGGGCTAGGATATAAGGGAGAAAGGAAATGGAAACAGGAGAAAATGGGATAAGTGATGTTGTGATGATACAATCAATGACATGAAATAAAAATGTGTCTCGAACTTCTGGGAAAAGATGGCGGATCGGGTGGAAGTGTTGTGACGAGCTCTGCCAAGAACACAGAATACAGGACCAAGAAGGCTCAAAGGAATGGTCCCAGTACTCTGAACCACATATAAAGGAATATTTAGAAGGTTGGAAGATTTACAGCTGGGGAGTTTGTGGCAGAAGCAAGAAATCCATTGCTTCCTGGTTCGGGAC
>NW_006408625.1:4840545-4840988 GCF_000296735.1 Chrysochloris asiatica
CCTCTCTGTTGATATTTAGGGTAACACCCTCGGAAATCCTGTACAGGGTCGCTATGGGTCGGAACTGACTCGACGGCACTTAACAACAACAACAACAAGGTAACCACAACGGTGGGGTTGGAGTGGGGGTTTTGTTCAGTATTGAGGAGGGCAATACAAGAAGGGGGAGGAGGCAGCCCAGTGAAATAGGCCTCTTGCAAAGCCTTTGCAGAGTATAGAACCTTAGGTGGAATCCCGAGTCACATCCCGAACCTTCTGACATGGGACATTCCCACTAGCAAGGACAAGCAGCCCAGCCTGGAACAGCTAGTGCCACAGAACATACATCTTCAAAGAAAGATTCTCAGGAAACAAAACAAAACAAAAATGTCAGCATGGCTGGCTACTACAAGAATAAGCAAGCTGTTCTCCAGGAAGCCATCAAGACAAGGAATCAATTCTCT
>NW_006408625.1:4841538-4848567 GCF_000296735.1 Chrysochloris asiatica
AGGCAAGAAGTCTTCACATCAAGTATCAATGCCCTGTACACAGAGTAGATAGGGAAGGACAACTTAGACACTGGCTACCTAAGATGAGGGGGCAATAAAGGCACGAAGTGACTGGCTTACAAGTTTTCAAGAGGGAATTTAGTTTAAGAGTATAGGGGGAAAGAGAGAGTCCCCACTGAATAGTTTTCATCTTGTCTAGAAGGGTCTGGTAAAAAGAGATGGGGATGAAGTGACTGGGGACTTTGGACCCAGAGATGGAAAGGGACTGTGGGCCAAAAACTAGGGGGAGGAAGGGGAAGTGTAGGGGGTGGGTTTCTGGGATATACCCTTTGAGTGGTTGATGATGCATGGAGAAGATTGGAACCATGGCAGTGAGATGATATACGATGGAATGAATGTAAAACTGAAGTTCTCTCATGTAAACTATCATATAATTCACAATGAAACATTAAAAAAAAAAGAGAGAGAGAGAGAGAGATGGGGATAAGATTTGTATGACTCAATAGTGAAAAATTGTTATCATGACTAACCGAGACTGACACAATTGTAAAGGTAGAAATTTTGTAACAAAAACAGGGGAGTGGTTAATCTTACAGTCCAGAAACTGAGGACCCTAGGACCATTAAGGGAGAAGAGCACAAGCAGAATGCGGGACCTTATCCAGAGAAGCAGCGATGCCAGAGACAGAGGCAGAGATGGGGTCATGCAGAGAGGGAGTGGCTGAGGACTCTAGATTCATGGGAAGAGAGGGACTAAGAGCTGGTGGTCCAGAGGCAGACTTGCAGAATGTGCCTTTTGGAGGTGTGAATTATTATATATGCCTGAGTGTTTTTTTGTTGTTGTTGTTGTTGTTTTTTTAAAAGCTAAAGTGAATAGAAAGAAATACTGTTAACTGATGGTACATGGAGGGGATTATAATCAATCATTGTAATGAAACAAAGTGTATAATTTGTTGAATGTAAAACTGATGATCTGCCCTGTAAACTTTCACTCAATCCACAATAAAATCCTTTTAAAAAATTAAAAAATACAATAAGGGAATAAGAATGTCACATATTTGACAAGTAAAATAACAGTTGAACAGCATTCATTAAATTTAGTAATACAAAGCTCATTTATGGTCTTGGAAAGAGTAGACTGGTTGGGCCAGACTCCAGATCACAGTGAGCTCAAAGTGAATCAATAAATAAACTGTGGTGGATCCCTATAACAAAGTTTTATTCAGCAATAAAAAGGAATGAACTATCAAGTGATTTAAATGCATATTGCTAAGAAAGACACCAGTTTCTGAAAGCTATGTACTATATGATTACAACTATATGGCATTCTAGAAAAGGTAAAACTCTAAGAGACTGTATAAAGACCAGGGTTTGCCAGAGGAGGGATGAGTAGGTAGAGCACAGGGTATTTTCAGGACAGTGAAACTAGTTTGTATGATACTGTAATGATGGAAATATGACTTTATGCATTTGTCAAAACCTACAGGACTCTACAGCACACAGAGAACCCTATGATGAAAACTCTTGGACATGAATAACAATGATGGTTTCATATGATCATTGTAGTTGATGTCACTGAAATTTACCTGTAAAAAAATCTTGAAGTGGAAATCATTACATACCACAATTTAAAAAGTAAATCCTTAAACATGGATTCCTGTTAATAATAATGTAACAATATTGGTTCATCAATTACAATAAATATATCACAGGCATATAAGTACTGTGCACAAATGGGAGAGGCAATATGTGGGAACGCTGTACTTTACAAATAGCTTTTCTGTAAACTTAAAACTACACCAAGTGTAGCACTGTAGGATTAGCACTGGACTGAGAACCACAGTGTTGGCAGTTCAAAACCACCAGCTGCTCCTCAGAAACCCTATACAGGGTCACTATGAGTCAGAATCTACTCAACAGCATTTAACAACAACAACAACAACTAACAAACATAAAGTATGGGAAGTTAGAAACTGGAGCTGATGAATATCAACGATCTTTTAAGAATCTTGACTAAATAAGCAAATTTGAGAGGTGGTATGTCTGACAGTAAGTCTGATCAGCCTCTGTCATAGTGGCCACTGTCCTTCTGTGACCTTACTGGGTCCCACCTGAGAGCCCTTATTTGGAGAGATCGTCATACTCAGCCCTGCAGCCCCAGATCTCACTTGTTACTCTGAATCACTTTGGTACTGGGAAGCTCTAATTCATGAAACATTTTGTATGGATCTGGTAAACTGAAAGATCATGTAGGAGGAAAATGAAAAGACTTTAGTTGATTTTTAATTTTTTTTAACTTGAAATTGGAAGGGGCACCTCACTCGTAGAAAGATTAAAAGCTATCTTTTTTATTTCCTTTGTAGTAATCAATGTTTTATTTCATATTACAAAAGAAATACATTCTCAGGCAAAGGAATTTAGACAACTACTGTAAGCAAAAGAAGAAATTTAAATTATCCTCTATATCTCTTTGTGAGTTTCCGCTCCATAAATAGAAGCCCGGTTTAAACAGCACAGACCAATATATCCTGGCATAATAGATAGTTCAGGGTAAGGTGGGCTCCAGAGCTAGAATATTTGGTAGCTCACTGATGTCATAAAGAGTCCAGATTATTGTAATATCTCTGACCACCATTTTTAGTGTGGCCTTGTAGCAAGATGGTGGCAATGGTAATGCAATGTGTAACAGCCAGACAAAATAAGTGAGAGGAAGAGAGAATTTTTCTTATTGTGAGCCTCTTTTAAGAGTGAGAACACATTTTTGTAAAAGCTTCGTATTAGACTCTTCCTTAGTCTTCCTTTCAGCCATCTCTGAGGAGGTTACCTCTCGAAACTACACGTCCTATTTCAGCCTCTACCTTTGACCTGCTAGTTATGGGCCTCTCTATTACTAACTCATGGGCAGTGTAACAGGTTTCTCTAGCTCCCCTAGCTGCATTTCTAGAAGCAGATTTCCACCATCACCATCAGTTCTGTCACAGGACCCTTTCCAAGTCTGTTGAAGCCAGTTGATGCTGAGTCCTCTTGCTAACTTTAGTGCTATAATTTAGGAGGTTCCTCACCTCCTTTTATTTCTGCTTCTTCTCTTTCCTTGTTTCTCATTGCGTTGTTTGCCTTCCTGCTTTTCTAGCCGTCTGAAACCTCTGTGGGATTGGCAGCTTGTATAAGTAAACTCCTTGTCAATTCCAAAGCATGACCCTCCAAGAAGGGTCACGAATTGACCAATCAATCCCCTTGGTAGACCACAGTCATTTAATTTACATGGTGTATTAACCAATCCCTACAAGTTGTGTAAAGTAAACCAATCACAGGGCAGACCAAATAGACCATCTCAATCAACCCGGATAAAAATAACCCTCAAGGGTAGAAAACCAGGGCAAGACAACAACTCCTTGAGGCTTAAGAGATAAAAATTTCAAAAGCTTTTCCCCCGGAAGATATCAGCACATGGACTAATTTATATACCAAAGAAGAATTAAGAATGAATATTTCCAAGTCTGAAGTAGAATTTACAATATTGATTCTATCTACTAAAATGACAAACATCTTGTATTGGCCTTTATTCATCACTTAAGGTGTTAACTTCTTATAGACTGGAAGCTAAAATAGAAAAAAACAGCCCATTGCCATTCAATTGGACTCATGTCAGACCTGAAGTCCATGGGTTTTTCTTAAGGAGCTCTGGTAGCGTAGTGGTTACGAATCGGGCTGTGAACCGCAAGGTCAGCAGTTGGAAACTACCAGCTGCCCCACGGGAGAAAGATGGGGCATTCTGCTCCCGTAAAGATTTACAGCCTTGTCAGAACTGACTCCATAGCACACAGCCACCACCAATCTTTACGGAAGCAGATCACCAGACTTTTCTTTTGTGGTGCCATTGTTGTTGTCAAGTGCCATCGAGTCGATTCAGACCCATAGCGACTCTATATAGGGTTTCCAAAGAGCAGCTGGTGAGCTTGAACCATCGACCTTGCAGTTCAAAGGGGTTTGCAGTCTGGTTCATTAACCCACAGCACCACACCAGGACTTCTGTGGTGCCATTGTTGTTCTTGTTAAGTGCCATTGAGTCGGTTCTGACCCGTAGAGACCCTGTATAGGGTTTCCAAGGAGCAGCTGGTGAGCTTGAGCTGCTGACCTTGCAGTTCAAACTGCTTTGCAGTCTGGCGCATTAACCCACAGCGTCACACCAGGACTCCACTGGGTGGGTCCAAATTACCTGCCTTTTAGTAGCCAAGTACAAACTGCCACCAAGGAAGCTGGAGACTACTTAGTTTGTATTTCTTACGGAATTATCAGAATTAGGAGTGTTATTTGTAGTTCATTTGCAAAATAAAATATCTCATATTACTTATAAAAAGAGTTTACGTATTAAAAAAAGAGACTTCCTCCACATGGGCTGCGTGAAAAATAGGGGAGAAAGTCAAGTTTTCACAGATGGAATGAAATTGTGAGTGAAGCATTGATTATTCAGACTAAGCATAACTTTCCCTCTATTTTTGCAGTATTTTGTAAAAAACAGTACTAGAACCCCAACTTTATGCAAATAGTTGTCCTAATTCTCTACTTAAGGAGTCCTGATGTGGCGCTGTGGTTTAATGCACCAGACTGCAAAGCCGTTTGAAGTGCAATGTCAGCAGTTCAAGCTCACTGGCAGCTCCTCTGAAACCCTATACAGGATCACTATGGGTCAGAACCAACTCGACGGCACTTAACAACAACAGCAAATTTCTCTATTTGATGAGTCTGCAAAGATGTAAAGTAAGTCAAATAGTCTTATTCTTGTACATTCCACATTATGAGAAATTTCCACTGTTTTCTCTTATATTTGAATTTAATTAGATGTCTTATTTACTACAAGTGTTCCCAACTAGTTACTATGTTTGAACTTGTGGAGAGGACGATACCAAAGTACCCACCACCACCACACACACACACACACCTTGTTGTTGTGTTGTTAAGTGCTATTGAATCAGTTCTGACCCATAGCAACCCTGTATAGGGTTTCCAAGGAGCAGCTGATGAATTTGATCCTCTGACCTTGTGGTTCAAACCAACTTTGCAGTCCCACTCATTATCCTGCAGAGGCACACCTTAGTGCTCTCCAAACCATTATTTGAAATAAATTTCCTATCCCAAGGCTCTTCTTCATGCAGAATTTCTTTATTTTTCTCTGTTTTTTTTTTTTGTTGTTGTTGTGTTTTTTTGGCATTGCTGTTTTTAGTTCATTATTTAATTCACTTTATTCTTTTATCTTTACTGGTATAAGCAATTGAGATTATACGTTTTTCCTCTGGTTGTTGTTGTTAAGTACCATGGAGTCGGTTCCAACTCATAGTGACCCTGAACAGGGTTTCTGAGGCTGCAAATATTTACGGGATCGGAAAGCCTCATCTTTCTCCCGCAGAACAGCTGGTAGTTTAGAACTGCCGACCTTGAGGAAAAATACTCCAGAGATGTTTATATGTAGTGGTATCATTATTATTTTTAAAGAAATAGTATAATTTCAATTTGCATTTTGTATTTCACTTGAGAGTTGTATGAGAGAGATCTTAAATCTCCAGGAAGAAAAATTTTTTTTTAAAATGTGTTTTAATCTTTCATTTTAATGCATTATAATCAACAGAAGTGACTTATATAATTTCTGTTTGTGAAAATATGATGATGTAATGTGTGTGGGTTTGTGTTTTTATGAGTTTTCTAAGTATAATTGAGAAGAAAGTATATTCCCTACTACTGTGGTATAAGTGTTATACATAGCCATAAGATGTACCTTATTAACTATGCTGTTGCTGATGTTAAAGTGCTGTTGAATCGGTTCTGACTCATAGCAACCCTGTGTAGGGATTTCCAAAGAGTGGCTGGTGGGTTTGAACCATCCATTTTGCAGTTCAAACTGACCTTGAGGTCAAGTTCTTATCCTACGGTGCCACACCAAGACTCCCCTTATTAACTATATTGTTTATTGACTCTATAAACCTTCCTTTTTTGTTGTTCATTTGACCAAGCCTTCCATTCATAGAGTGTTTCTGTCCATTTCTTCTTACATCTCCTGTAGCTTTTGCTTTATAAAATAGATGCTGTGGTATTAGTTGCATAGATATTTGTAACTCTGAAATCTTCATGGACTGTGTCTATATGATTCAAACTAATTAAACATCATAAAAGCAATTAGAATACAAATAATAACATGACATTTTGTCATATTTAATGTTTTCTGGCTTGAGTTGTACCTTATTGGACAACAGAAGCAAACCCTTGCTTTGTTATTGTTTCCATTACCCTTTGTCTGGCCCCTATATTTCAGTGTTTTTAAATCACTCTGTTGTAAGCCATGTTTTACTCTGTGAGTCAATTGGAATCTTTTTCTTTATTAGTTTCTTTGCCTATTTACATTCATTGCCAAGCCTGATATAATGGTATCCACTCTGTCACATTATTGTGTGTAATAATCGCTGCTGTTGTTGCATTATATTTATTGTGTTTCTTTCTCCTTGTGGTCCATTTTTTTGTTTGCTCATTTTTGCAATTTAGGGAAGTTTATAATTTGTTTTGATTGGCTATTCTTATATGAATAGCTTTTATGACGTTTAACTATAACTATAGCTTTTATGATGTATAAACAGTGCAAACTAATGCTCTTTGGTTGTCAGTATTAAATGACTCCAACACCCACATATTAATTTAGGTGACAATCATTGAGTTGTTGCAACCTTTATCCATCTCTTCCCCTTACAGTTACATTATTTCTATTTTGTCAAAACATGAAACATTTATGTCTTGGTCTGCTACTCTGATCCTTACTTTTAGGCTAATTTTGTTGTTGTTGTTGTTGTTGTCATGTGCCATCGAGTCGGAACCCACTCATAGCGACCCCATGCACAGCAGAACGAAACAACGTTCGATCCTGGGCCAACCTCACTACTGCTGCCACACTTGAGTCCATCAATGATGCCACCTGGCTGATCCATCTCTTTGGGGGTTTCCTCTTTTTCTCTGACCCTACACCCTACCCAGCATGACATCCTTCTCC
>NW_006408625.1:4849702-4851577 GCF_000296735.1 Chrysochloris asiatica
TCGGCCAGACAGTTGTCTTCCAAATTTCTTGGCAGAGATGAGTGAGTGCCTCCTGTGCTGCCTCACTTTCCTGAAAGACCTCAATTTTTATTCCAAGGCTAATTTTAGATCTATACTTAAACATATATAATGCTCAGCACTAGCCTTCTAGTAGATGCTTCAAGGAAGGCCTTGTGAGCATAGCGTTTCCTGGGTTTTTGCACATTTGAAATTGTTTTTCAGAGCCTTAATTCTGGAAGGACAGAGATTGGTGAGTTTGAACTGCCGACCTTGTGGTTCAAACCATCCTTGAGGTTGAGTGCTTATCCTAAGGTGCCATACCAGAAAAACTACCAGGGCTCCCTAGGCAAATGCTGTCCTTTTGATCTCATATAGTTGGTTGTTCTAGCAAGTTTGTACCTCCCTGGTGATACTTTTTAGTTACAGGTCTATCTATTGATTGGCTGAAAGTTGAGCCACAGGAATGAGTTCAGTTTCAGACTTGAAAGGCCACAGTCCTAGAGGTTCCACCAGTCTCTATTAGACTAGTTAGCCTAGTCTTTTCAATACTTTTGAGCTTTGTATAACACTTTTCTCCGTCTGTATCTAAGACCTTCTACAGAGATCTGGTTCAGAACAGCCAGCAGTAGTAGGCGAGCACCATCTAGTTCTTCTGGTGTCAGGATCATGGAGGCTAAGATTCACATGGGCCATTCGTCTTTTAAGGAGCTCTAGTAACTTATGGGTCGGAACCGACTCGACGGCACTTAACAACAACAACAACAAGTAACTTAGAATCCTGGTGTCGCACTGTGGGTTAATGCAACAGACTGCAAAGCCGTTTGAACTGCAAGGTCGGCGGTTCAAGCTCACCAGTCACTCCTTGGAAACCCATACAGGGTCGCTATGGGTCGGAATCGACTCGACGGCATTTAAGAACAACAACAACAGTAGCGTAGTGTGTATGAATCGGGCCGCTAACCTCCGGGCCAGCAGTTTGAAACTACCAGCTGTTCTGTGGAAGAAATATGAGGCTTTCTGCTGCCGTAGATTTACAGCCTAGGAAACCCTGTACAGGGTCACTAAGAATTGGAACCGACTCCACAGCACATAACCACCACCATTAGTCCTTTGGAATAATTATTTCCACGTGTCTTTGATTTTTTCCACTCTTCTTTATTTTTGGCTAGGGAGATACCAACAGTTACGCCTTAGATGATGACTCATGAGCTGTCACGGGCCCGTCATTACTTGCAGTAGGATGTAGAGCATCACGTATGTGATTATGTTAGACCAATTGACTTAACTACTCTCTGAAACGAAGGTCCTAAAGCCCTAAGTCCAGTGACTCATTACCTCAAGGTGTTTGGTTACGGTTAAAACGTTTTTATAACTTTGTCCCCTGTTTACTCTACTATATAAATTGATATATGTATAGTACATACCTGAGTTGTATCTTAGGTCAAGTTTACTAGAGAAGCAAAATCAGTGAAACAGATATATATATAGAGAGAAGTTTGTTATCAAGGAAATGGCTTATAATTGCAGAGGCCCAGGTACCAACTGGAAGAGAAAGACTCCTTCCCACATGTCCATTATATTGGGAGGGGTTCACACCCCCAAGGAAGCATCCCTTCAATTGATTGGCTGCTCATAGCCATTCATCATAGAGTTAACTATGCCTGTATTAGGTTTCAACACCATGGGAATAAGTACATCCCAACTACTTGTTGTTGTTGTTGTTAGGTGCCATCGAGTTGGTACCAACCCATAGCGACCTTATGCACAGTAGAATGAAACACTACCTGATCCTGGGCCAACCTCACTACTGTTGCCACGCTTGAGTCCATCGATGCTGCCACTTGGCCAATCCATCTCGTTGGGGGTCTTCCTCTT
>NW_006408625.1:4852182-4855285 GCF_000296735.1 Chrysochloris asiatica
GAAATGTAAAAAAAAAAAAAAAAAAGATTACTACTAGAGCTCTAATCCATGCAAATGCACAAGTTTATTCCAAACAAAGCATGCTTAAACATGTCTCTGTACCAGTGGATGATTACAGACAAGTTCTCTCAGTGATACACTTGTCTTAATATTGGTAGGCCGTCTTCAAAAGAAAGTTCCAATCAAAATAATGATTTCTGAGGGTATCTGCTAGGCCAGTAAATTAAAGGCAGAGAACTCAGATCAGATGTTTTGGGGACTGATTTTTGGGATCCTAAAAGGCAATCTCAGTAGATTTTCTTGAAGGGCCTTGTCATGGGAACTTTTTGGGAAGAAGTTTTAAGAAAACTGAAAACTGGGTTGGTGAGAAAAAGACCAGAAAAGTTGTGCCAAGGAATTTTTCCCTCCCACCAAGCCAATGCTCCTGCTCATTCTTCAAGAGTAGCGAGAGTTTTCCTATGAAATTTTTGTTAGGAAACCTTATCACACATACCTTATAACCCTGATCTCACCCCTTCCGATTTCTTTTTATTCCACAACTCAAAGAACATTTCAAAGTAACATGTTTGAGTCCCTCAAAAATGCTCAAACTGCTGTTTTGATGTAGTATAAATGGAAGAGTGTAGAATTTTTCAAGGAAGGGTTAGAGAGATGGAAGCATCACCTTCAGAAGTGTGTAGATGGAGGACATGTTGAGAAACAATACCTTCACAATTTGACATTTTTGTTTATTTTGATTCTTATAGCAATACTTTTTGATTTATACAAATAATAATGTAGAACTATCCTGTGTCAGATCTATATGTGATTGTGGGTATAGTCCCATTTGCCTATCCATACCTATTCAGTTTACTTGTCTGCCTATGTATCCACTTACAGATTATTATTTGGCATTACTGATATTGGAGGAGTTGTATATGTAGCAGTATTTATTTGTTGTCTGAAACTCTTGTCATGTGCAGAATTTCAATGCCAGCTTACATATTCAGTCAACCCTTGAATATTCAGAAGCCTAAAATTCAGCCATTGTTTCTTCTTTCATACTTTGCTCATTCCTGTTTGGTTAGAACTTTCTGCTCAGGTAGAAATGGAACATTTAATCCCGTGGAGATGGCAAGGATATCCCATCAAAAATCTTAATGATCTTCTCTGGACCATAGTGTGAAGAACATGAGAAGAAATAATAATTTCAGCCAACAGTATTAAGGTTTAGGTATTACAATTTCTGAAGTTTACCAGAAATAAAAAGAAAGAAAGAAATGTTATGCAAATTTACCTCTTGCCCTTCTTCATCCGTCTTCCCCAGCAAAAACATTGTAAATTGCTAGAAGTCTTCTGGTGGCTTGTCATATTTGGCACTAGTTTAATTGGTCTTGGCAAGTGTATTTTAGTGACTCATAAGAGTGTATTTTAGTCTCTTTACTAACAGATGTATCTGCCTGTGCTAAAAGCAATGACAACAATGTCACATGGCTATAAAATTGTAGGAATGTTCTGCTGGTGGTCCAATAAAAACAAACTTGTATTAAAAAGTCATGGAAGATAAGATTTAAATATACATTATTTTAAATGATTTGTTATAAAAGATCTGATCTTCTGTCACTGATTTAAACAGTACATGTTGACATTGAAAATTTACATGAAGCATCATAGGAACTGCCAACATCTAAATCCGACGTCTTTGTAACCACCATTTTCATTTGTACCAGTGTTCTCACTTCTTGTTGAGACAACTGTCTCGAACACCATTGTTGTTATTTCCCCATTTATCAGCAGATTTGATGATCATAACTATCCAAGGAGTCCTGGTGTGGCACTGCAAGATAATGCACTAGACAGCAAGGTTGGTTTGAACCACAAGGTTGGTGGTTCAAACCCACCAGCAGCTCTATACAGGTTCTCTGTGAGTGGAATCAACTGTATAGAAATCCTATACAGGATCTCTTTGAGTTGGAATCAACTTGATGGCATTTAACAACAATAACTACTCAAGGGCAGTAGCAGGTCAGTGGTAGAATTTTTGCTTTCCATGTAGGAGATACAGTTTTGATTATCAACCAATGCAACTCAGGTATAGCTAACACCTGTCTGTTAGTGGAGGCTTGCATATTACTATAACACTGAGCAGGTTTCAGCAGTTTCCAGACTAAGCTGGACTAGGATGAAAAGACTGGTGAGCCACTTCTGAAAATTAGCCAACAATAACAATGGTCCAATCCACAATGGAGCATGTGGATGACCCAGGACTGGCAACACTCATTCTATTGTCAATAGGGCTGATTCAACAGCAAACAAGAAGTATATGTGGCTGAACAAACAGATTTTTGAGTTTGTTTATCTATTTATTTATCTATCATGAACTCTCTTAAGTGCTGGGGGGAAAACAGACATAAGGAGCTTACAGTCTAGAGGGGTAAGGGACAAGAAAACCTTTGTGTTTATTAAGAGCTATAATAGGAAAAGCACCATATACTATGTTATGTCATAGAGACGAGCTTCAGTCATGTGGAACTATTCCCAGTCTCCTTTCCATCCTATATTGTTGTTGCAGTTAAGTGCCATCAAATTGGTTCAGACTCATAGCAACCCTGTATAAGGCTCAAAAGGCATGGTTGGTAAGTTTGAACCACCTACCTTGTGGTTCAAACCGACCTTGCAGTCCAGTACTCTATCCCACAGCACCACACCAGGACTCCTTCCATCTTATGAGGTTGTTGTTGTTGTTAGGTGCCATCGAGTAGGTACTGACACATAGTGACCTTATACACAGCAGAGAAACACTGCCCAATCCTGGGCCAACTTCACAACAGTTGCTGCCACTTGGCCAGTTCATCTCGTTGGGGGTCTTGCTCTTTTTCTCTGACCCTCCACCTTACCAAACATAATATCCTTCTCCAGTGACTTGTCCTTCCTGACAATCTGTCTGAAGTATGAGAGACGAAGTTCAGCCATCTTGGCCTCCAAGGAGAATTCTGGCTGCGCTTCTTCCAACCATATCTATTGGTTCTTTTGGCAGCCCGTGGTCCTTTCAATATTCTCCTCCAACACCATAACTCAAAAGCATCAATTCTTCTACGGTCTTCCTTATTCACTGTCCAGCTTT